>NW_027069751.1:465093-515419 GCF_002906115.3 Quercus suber
TGTGATTTGTATTATAATTATGTGTGGATGTTGTGTTCAGTCTTCATACTTTATTATGTGCAAACATTTCTCTGGCTAGTGGCACAACTAGTACCATTAACATCCTCTGTAACATGTCCCATTTTTAAATATTTCTTGGCTACTTTTTGGGTTTCTGAATTTGCTGATTTTTTAAATTAGCTTTTCATCAGTTTTTATCTCTCCACATCCTCACAGCATCTTTATAGCTGGTGGTATTGCAATTGATGTTGAAGTAAGGCCTTTTATTTTTTATTTTTTAATTCAGCACTTACAACATGGGCTTATATAAGTAGAATTTTCACTGGTACCTTACAGTCATCAACTAAGCTCCTAACTCTTCTTCATTAATTTTCACAGGTATAATTTTTTCTTTTTTATTGCTTCTGGTAGTTGAATCATTTTCAAGACTAAAGGACTTATAAATTTAAGTTTTCTTTTGTAGGCTAAATACACATTATTTGCAATATCTTTGGATTTTTTTTTTCTGAAAGTTATAAGCTTAGCTTGAGCAAAGTAAGTAAATTCTAGTTAAAAACTTATAAAATTTTATACTTGTGAGGTTGGAAATTGGATTTGTGGGGTATGTTGTTTTGAGCAAGCGGGTGGCTTGCGTGGTGTTATAAGGTAGTTTAAATACATATTGTGAGTGTTTTACATTCTTTTGAATTATGATTGGCTATTGTTGATTAGATGTGATGAATAGTAGATTTCAATACTTGTAAGCATTATACTTGTAAGCATTATTGTTGATTAGATGTGATGAATATTATTTTATTTGATTTAAATATTTGTAAAACTCTATACTTGTGATGTTGAAAATTGGTTTTGTGGTGGGTTGTTGTGTTGGAGCAAGCGGGTGGCTTGCATGATGTTATAAGGTGGTTTAAATTCAAATTGGGAGTATTTTTCATTTCTTGCAAATTTCAATGAGTATTGTTGATTAGATGTGATGAATAGTATTTTATTTGATTTAAATACTTGTAAAACTCTATATTTGTGATGTTGGAAATTGGTTTTGTGGTGGGTTGTTGTGTTGGAGCAAGCGGGTGGCTAACATGGTGTTTTAAGGTGGATTAAATTCATATTGGGAGTGTTTTTCATTTCTTGCAAATGTGAAGGAGTATTGTGTTGTAGCTCTAACAAGTTGTATCAGATTTATAAAAAGCTCGTACAATCCCATGGTGCTGACTATGCAAAAAGCCAACCGCCAAAGAATGCGACACTTGAGTTGTGGACTGGACTCGTTGAAGGGAAATGGACCAATAAGGACTGGCTGGTAAATTATTTATGCGTATATTATTATTATCCAATATTTACTATATTATGTTGTCAAATGATTAGATTAATACTTAGATGTAGTATTTGTATATTGTTTTATTCATGATCTAATAAATATCTTGAATGTTCTTTATTGGAAAAATCAAGAACGAACTCTTAACATAGGAGCAAAACTTCAGGCAAACATAGATGCGGGACAAAGACACTTACTGTTAGGATTGATGAGGAGGTGTGTCTTTTTTTCATTTTCTTAAACCTTAGTATGTTACATGTTGTGATTAATTAACTATAACTAACTAACACTCGAATGTTAATTAATTAGACAAATAATAATGGCGGTCAAGTTCCTGAATTGGCAAAAGTCTACAAAGATGTTCATTTTAATCCAAATACAAATAAGTGGATACACCATGAGGATGAAGCGACATATGTATGTGTATTATTCCATCCCTATTATTCCATCCTTATCATGTTTGTAAAACTATAACATATGTAGTATTAATGTTGTGATTGCTTGTTTTTTTCTCTTTCAAATGGTAGGAAACTATTCTCAAAATGCAAGAGGATCATTGTCAAGATCCTAATGCAATTCCCTTATACAAGAGGAGATCTCAAACTTGGTTTTAATAAGAAATCCGGTATTGTAAAAGGACTTGGCATGAGACCTTCCTTTTCTCTAGTAACCACTGCCTCATCTAGTTCTTTAGTGGAGTATATTCATTGGTTAGAAAGTGAGATAATTGAGCTGAAAGAGGCAAGAGCTAGGGACGAAGAGGAGCAAGCTAAGGAACAAGAGGCGTGAGCTAAGCAAGATGAGGTCCAAAAGAATATTCTTAATTTTTTGAGGAGAAAAGGTTATGATGATGCTTTTACCTATGGAGGTGGTTCTTCTTCAAGTTAAATCACTTATTGGTTAGTATTTTATCTTTAGGTTAAAACACTTTATTTTTTATGTATCATTTGAAACTAATTCCTTTGATATCTTACTCTATATACTTCCCATATATGTCTATATGTATATGCCCAAATGCTATGGTTTAGCAATATGCTACATTGATTTAGTTAGTTGAGTGGGCCAAGTTAGAAGATAATATGGCCAATTGCAAAGCATTCATCAAAACATATTTTTTTATAGGTGCATAGCATTTATCAAAACATGGGTTCCTTTGATGTTGTAGTCATCATATTAGTGCTCAAATACATTTCTATGGTGTGATTGCTACTAGCTCTCTCTACGTATTATTATGCTATGTATTATTATGCACATGATCCTATGGCATGATGTTTATATTTTGTTTGGGTAGATTGTTTTGAGATAATGAAGGCTCTGAAACTAATTGTATTATATTACACTTGACGATTTTAATGTAGTGTTTTTATATTTGTGCAGATTTCTTATTGGTGGCTTTAGGGGATTTACTTTTTCCATTATTTGAAGACATATGAGGACATCTTCCGTTGGTTCTAATTATATTGTGCAACATTTTTTGTATTGTTATAAAACATTTTAAGTTATTGTATTTGTTGCAAACAATTATTGTATGGAAAGAGTTTGAATTGGATTCTTGTTTTAATTTTAACTTGTGGAATGTATGGATTGATTTTTTATAAATGTGTTAATCAAATGTGAGGTTTTAATAATGTAATGACAGGTTACAGGTTAATATCAACGCCATGAAAATAATAAAAACTGAAAATAAGTTTTAGTGACGAATTTTTTCGTCACAAATATAGCAACAAAAAATGTTTTAGTGACGAAATATTTCATCACTAAATTTTGTAAGATATGGTTTTAGTGACAAAAATTTTCATCGCTATATGTGCCTGGATTTTCTTAAAATAGTTTTAGTGACGAATTTTTTTTTTCACTATATGTACTCGAAAATAGTTTTAGTGATGAAATTATTCGTCACTAAATATGATTTAATAAACTGAAATGGTTTTAGTGACGAAATATTTTTGTCACTAAATACTGTTTTTAGCAAGGAAAACATTTAGCGACGAAAAGTTTTCGTCCCTGAAAGTTTTTTTCTTTTTTAAACAAATCGGACTTTTAGTGACAAAATTTTTCGTAGCTAGGACTTTTAGTGACGAAACGAATTTCGTCACTAAAGGTTCTTAGTGACGAAAAACTAGACTTTTAGTGACGAATATTTTCGTCACTAAAAATACATTTTGTTGTAGTGTTATTAGAAAATCATTTCAATAGCAGAGTTGTGGATTCCATTCCTGACACACGATTAAACTTGCTAGAACATTAGCTTAGACCCAAAAAGCCACTCAGACCCCACGAGTGGAGGGACCCATATGCACACAGAATATTTTCCCATCATGACAGATCCACTAATGGAAGGGTATAAAAGTGAAGGAAGGGGTCAATGTTAAGAGTGGGTACATTAATTCGGGGAGAGAAACACTAGAGAAAGGAGAGAAACTAGAAAATAGTACTTGGGAAATGTGATCCAGTTCGAGACACCCAAGGGGCACCTCGGCTATCTAACATTCTCCTTGAACACTAGTCAAATTTCTAGCAAATAACCATTGCATAACTATTTTAAACCATCATTCATTAGCCAATTTTTTTGGGATTTTCCATCGTGGGCTAAATTAAACCTAGAATAAAATACAAATTAATTAGGGGTTCAGGCCAAAGTCATTGAGAATTCACCTCTTCACATACTAAACTCAAAATTTTAGTGCTATTTTCATGTTAACTATCAAGTTTCAAGGGTTTGTGTTTGTTCACCCCCCCCCCCCCCCCACACACACACACACATACATATATGATATATGTGTGTGTGGTCACCGAATACTACTTAGGTGATAGTATTTGGGTCCCCAATTAATTTCTATGTGGGCTATATTACAATCCTACCAAATGGGGCTCTAAACTTAGCCTGGCTTGTCGTCTCCAAGCCTTAATCCAAGATCCTCTCTATGGTTTCCCTCAGTTCCCCACTGTTTCCCTCTATATATCTCACTTCTCCCCCCAAATTTTTCAACCCTTCAGCCTTTACCCTCTTCTCCCTTTTATAGTCTCTTGTTAGTGGGGTGATCATCATTATTTTCCCACTTCACACGTATTCTCATGTTCACCAGAATTTTAAGGGATCCTCACAACTTTAGAGGATTCCCTTGAAACTTTTTCCAGACGCCAAATAGTGTTTGGTAGCGATTTCTCCAATGGCACTATCAGTCCTCGGTTTCTAATCTTACTGGGCTCACGTCTCACCCCAACTTCCCTTGTCACTAGTTAGTGTTTTAGCCAACCACTTAAGACATCTTGAGTAGTTGTCCCCTTGACCCGACATCCCATCTTCAGGATTGGGCCTACTGTGATAAGGCCTAGAATTAACTCCTCCCCGTATGTACCAAGTTTAGCTCCTCTAATGGGCCCTAGGGTCTTATGTTGGGTTTTGGATAGGTGGGCTAACACGAGTCTTCTAGGCCTGTCCCCCCACAATATATATATATATATATATATTGTAAGTCACAATTTGATTATTTTATAAGTTTATATTAACTTGAATATTATAATTCACATAAATTGTGCCTACTTAAAAAAAATACCATATAATAACTCAATCATGTGTAAAAATCTCTACATATAAGAACAAATGTTACTTCCTCCAAAAATCAAATCTTGACTCTATCACTATGCATGAGCTATACAACAACCGAATTAGTGGCATTCCAATTATTACATCTCAAGAATGTCTTTAAAAAGAATAGAAAATGGAAGAAATGACGGGTAAAATCCCACTATTGTAGATAGGGGAAAGACAATGATATTTGTAATAAATATTATCTATTCTATTATGAGTGATTCATTTCTTGTTTAGTTTACCATACATCCTTTAACAAAAAATACTAAAGTTCAAGAAAATAAAAGATAAAAGAAGATGAAAAGAAACAGTTGATGAAGTATAAAATAAAATACTAAAAGGAAGACCAATAATTTTTATTCGTGGTATTTATATCAACATTCCAATCAAACCAAAGCTAAGAATTATTTGAAAGACAGTCAATGAAGGCAATGCTTAATATGAATTGAAAATCCCTGCAACTATTATAAAGTTTGTGAGAGGTAAAATATTGACTGAAATTTCAACAAATAACTGATGGCATTAAAGATTTAGGATAAGAAGATGATTTCGGAATGCTAGTAGTAAAGGAATAAATAAATATATAGATAAAGGAACCTGAACAGGAAATGTTATGAAGCCTACCTCACTTATTAATTTGTGTAGCAGAAGAATCCTTGAACTCGTAAGTACGAACTATCAACAACTGATGAGATATAGGGTTCTCTTGCAGCGATCAAACTAAGCCATGAAAGGATATATATATATATATATATATAATAGGACAAAGTTTCAAAAAACTTGTAAAGAAAAATTTTTTTTTTTTTTTTTTTTGAGAAACCTGATAGCTTCTTTATTAAATGAAATGAGTATCTGCTTTAATATTGTACAGTCCCGAACAATAGATGGATTGTTTACAAAGAAAATAACCTCTTCAAACATCAAAGACTTGTGCGAGGTTGGAGCATCCAGTACTGCAAGCCCCACCAAGATTACAGAGCGAAAAGATTTGCTTTTTCTCTTCCTTCCTAACAAAATTTACAATCAAATGTAGAGTTGCAAATCCTGCAAAAAATAAAATAAAAAAGTGCAAAATATAAGAACTTAAGAGTGGCTTTTACCCTATTTAACTATCACGTTAACACTCAAAAACCTGGAATAAGCTTTGGGGTCCGGGGAGTACTTCACTCAACCTAGAAAGGTCTTCTCTCTTTTGGAAAGCTCATCACACATACTAAAGAATGCCTTATCTCACAAGATAAATTAAGCTCATCGAGTCTTATCTCAAACTCTTTGAGATCCAGTAAATAGACTCTCACTCATACCTCCTTTTCTTTCCACTATGACATCTCTTCCCAGCAAGTCCTAAAAAGACCTCTTATTAGCTAGAAACAAGTTTTATCAATCTTCATATGAGTTTATTTCCTTTCATTATTATGCGGACAAGATTAAGAGCTTCTTTTAACAACGCATAGGCCTATTTAGATAGTTGCAATTTCTTCTAGGTCAAAGATTCCAGACGTCCATCAGTAATGAGGCTTGCCACTATTTTGATAGAATTTGACTTTATAATTATACTTTCTAAGGAATCTGAACCCAAAACTAAAGAACCACTCAATTTAAGTTACTAATTGAAGAATCTGTCTCATAGAGGAGAGAGAGAGAGAGAGAGAGAGGAGAGAAGAAAAGAATCAATAACTAACTAACTAACAGAAATTATGCTTATCTACAGGAACCAATAGGAATTAGGCAAGTTGCTGCTGGTGTGGAAACGATTATTAGTGAACCGTTACTGAAGGCACGTGACAGACGTGTGCTTGTTTTAATCTCAATGCTATATACAACTGCTAATTACAACGTTATATTTTCTCTGTTTTTTACCAAAATATTTATAATTTCTATTTAAAGCTCCCCAGTATGTGTTCAAGACCCCATCAAGTCCTTAAACCTATTATGGACTTGTCTCTTTCAAATCATAGTTCACTCAAGTTATACACACACCACCACCGTGTTATTTTTTTTAATGTTAAGTAAAATATTTTTATTCATTAAAGAAGATTATTTCAGATGCACAATATCTGCATCAAACTACTCTTAAAGACCTAAAAATCAAAAGATCTAAAAAAAATCTAAAAAAGACAACATAGGGATACTGCACAAAATATAAGCCAAAACCTTGGCACTTTAACATGCACATATTGGGAATATTGTTATTGAATCGTCTCAATCTTCTTTTGAAGAGATAAAGTCTGCAGCCTCCTATGCTCTGCCCAAGTATCTGCTATTGGGAGTACTACAATTCAACTTCCTACAACCACTTTACAAATAGACCATCGAATGTCATAAAAGATTTGAGGTGAGGTAGCACAATGTACGGTCCAACATCTTCGTTTAATTTTGGACCAAATTGATAATCAGCAGAAGAAACAATTTATGACGTGTTGCAGGTAATTGGACAACAGTCAGTAGATAAAGTAGAATTCCAGGATTTTAGTGTTGAGAAGATTCTTAAATTCCTATTCAACCACTGTGAAAGTGATGAAGAGGGTGTTCGTAATGTTGTAGCTGAGTGTCTGGGGAAAATTGCACTTGTCGAACCTTCAAAACTTGTTCCAGCACTCAAGGTATGTTTGTTTTATTTTGTCCACTTTTCCTCAAGCTTTTGATGAATACTTTATTTTTACATTTGATGGAGGTTTGTATGTGTTGGAATGGCTTGAATTGTCAAAATTGGTGGCTTAACAATTAGACAACAAACAATCAAGAAGTTGCATTTAAATGTTGCATGTCAAGCCATGGCCGAATTTATTGACTTCTTTGATAGAAGTCTTGCATTATTCTCATGTTCTGGAACACTTCACCTTTTAGCCGAAATGTATGTATCCATTGGCATTCATGAATTGTCTAGAAAGGGCAAGGAACCGACTTGAACAATATTCATGCATTCTTTGTTCCAGCCGAAATGTATGACTTTATAGGCAATATATGGATGCATGCTTATGTTAGAAAGTATGACTTGATTCATGGATTGCTTAGCCACTATTGATGACTTCCTTAATAATAGAAGTCTCTAGTGTGCTGAAATTGTTGGTATTTTCGGCTGATCCTTGGCTATAAATAAAGGTGGATCGAGTGAGGAAGCATGAAAGTGAGCTACGGATAGCAATTAGTGTCTTGCAACTTTTGCCTAAATACAATAGGGTGTTCTCTATTTATTTGTGAGAGAACCAATGGTGTATTTAGGGTTTGGGTTTGTGTGAGAGTGTCTTCAAGTCGTTGTAATCTCTAAAGTTATAGTGAAAATTATTCTATCGCCTCCCATGGACGTAGGCATATTGCCGAATCACGTAAATTCCTTGTATCATATTTTCTTTTCTCTCTTCTTTAACCTTGTGTAAACAGATTTATTTCACCCAATTCGCACAACAGTATGTTTGTTTTATACTCTTGATTTCCTATAGGTACGAACAACCAGTCCAACTGCATTCACCAGAGCTACGGTTGTCATTGCTGTAAAATATTCTATAGTTGAGAGGTCTGAGAAGATAGACGAGATTATATACCCTGGCATCTCACATTCCAGAATTATTGCCACATTTTATGATCAGACAATTGTTAAGGTAACTTCAGATTTTGACATTGTTCATGTTAAATGAATCTTTTCCGTAATCTGAAATAGTATGTTATTGATAATGCATGTGCATATGATTTGGTGTAAATGATTTTATTTATTATTGACTTGTTAGTTGCTGGGTGTCTTAATATTTGGAACTTATTTGGTGCAGTTAGTACACATCTTCATTCCATTAAAATGCTTTGGCTATACTGATGTTTTAGTTCGCTGAACTGCAGTACTTCCATTTTATTGTGATTTATTATTCGGCTTTCATGTGTAGACCTATGACTGAACGTATTAATTAATGTGGCTTGGACATTTCGTTCCTTTTTTATTTTTATTTTTATTTCCAATTAGTCTGTGCTCCTCTCCCTTTCTTTCTTACTCTTGTTTGTATCTTTATCTATTGTTCACCAGTGATATATTGATGTATTGACATGATGTTCTGTTTTTAAATATCTGGCGCAGCAAGAATTAATAAGGACATGCAGTTGATCTTGGTCCTTTCAAGCACATTGTGGAATCGTGGATGATGGACTTGAGTTGAGAAAGGCTGCTTTTGAATGTGTGGACACATTGCTTGATAGTTGTCTTGACCAAGTGAATCCTTCATCTTTTATTGTTCCATACCTGAAATCCGGTCTGGATTGTAAGTTGGTTTTTTTTTTTTTTTTTTTTTTTCCTGCCTATACTTTTTTATTCTCACTTAGTGTACCTTTCATATTCAGTTAGACTTGTGTTGGACAGTGATGTTAGATTCAACTTTCTAGTGCTTTTAGATTTTATCTTTCAAATTAAATGCTGTGATTGGTAACATAATGGTGTTTGTGGTTTTTGTAGCTTCCACAACTAGTTTGGATTCTCTTTTAGATCATTGTGATGTCAAAATGCCTTGCCACCTTATCCCTTCAAAACTTGCGGATAAGTGTCCTTCTGCTGTATTGTCAGGTTAGTGATTTCATTGATTTTGCTTCATTAAGATTTAGTTGAGCTTCGGACATTCTATCTAATGTTAGTTTTGTACTCTTCAGTGTTGGATTCACTGGTGGATCCTCTGCAGAAGACTATCAATTTTAAGCCAAAGCAAGATGCTGTCAGGCAAGAACTAGATTGTAATGAAGACATGATTTGCAGTGCTCTTAGAGCAATTGCATCGTTGAATCGCATAAGGTTTAGTTCTTTACTTTATCGGGTTGCTTTATTTGGTGTCCTACTTCTTGTGTGGTTTTCTTATCCATTTCCAATTTTTCAGGTAGTTTAACCCCTTATCATGATTAGGTAATGCCGTCCTTTATTTTAAAGATTGGGGGTGGTCATAGAGGCCGTGTGAACTAGAATCTTGTTCAAACTCAGCTTTGTAGGCCAAAATTCTGAGCCTAAGGAGGAAAGGGTTGTTTAATCAATATATTTGCCTTGATTGATCCCTTTCACGGAGTGTTGATTTGTTTGTAATTTTCACACTGCTTGAATTGAGATTTCTGCTATACAGACAAGTTTAGAGAAAAGCTTTTTTAAAAATAAAGCTCAAGAATGTCTTTTATTGAAAACTTTGACCTGTCTTACAGGCTCACACTTGATTTGTCTTTCTTCTCTATTATTATTATTTTTTAGGGGGAGAAGATTTTTGGGGGGCAGGGGGCTTTAACTGATCCCCTTCCAATGGATGCTCTTGAACTGGAAATTACATATCCATTATAGCACTACAGCAACAATCAAACAACCATTGGTATCCAAATTACACAGGCATTGACCCTAAACTACTTGGATATAGAGCATATTGTTTGTATTAAAGTAAGCACCAAAAGAAAGATGGCAGCGATGGTAGAAGCAGTCCCCAAGGAGTGCTAAAATATTCATGTTTTAACGTCGCTAGAAGATAGATGTAGTTTTTCTTTATACTAGCTCTATTTGTAATCATGCTTCTCATCTTTTGGCAAAAGACACTCTTTTGCGAAGTTGTCTAAAAAATTGGGGGATTTCTCAGCATAGGTACAAAATGATAAAATTTGAATGAATAAATTTGCTATCATTTTGCTGTTTTATGTTGTTGTTATTTTTTTATTATTTTAATTAAAAAAGAAAGTATCAAATCTCCTTCGTACACAATGAGAAAAGTAGCATTCCATCGTGAATAACTCTTAAGTCTATAAGTCATGTATTCTCCTGCAAGTAATGGAATAGGACAATAGTTCTAATGTTTGAAGGATAAAATTCTGGTGCAAAAAAAAAAAAAAAAAAGTTGGAAGCGGTCGTATCCCTGTTGATAGTTGATACATGTGTAATAAGCAAATCACCATATCTGTTCTTATCATAGGAAGACTAATTAAGGTTTTCCTAGCTTGCATAGGGTATGCATTTGTAATGAATTTGTTCATATGAACTATCTCATGACCATTGCTATTCCTCATCTCAAACCCTCTTGCTTGGTTTGGATAGAAAATGGTATGAAACAACGTTGGTCTACTTTGAGGGAAAACCAATCCCCTTAGAGCAATTACTTGCTTAGTTTTGGTAAATATATCTGATAGATTTTATTAACTTCATCAATGTTCATGTATTTCGCCTTACAAAAATTGAAAATGAAATGCGATAGACAATGGAAATGGAAATGCCATAGAACTAAAATTTCTCATCACACTTATGCAATGAATCCTATCCAAAAAGCAAATACCAATCCTATCCAAACTAAAGCAGATGACAATCCTAACCAAGCTTTATTTAGATAAAATTAGATGAGAAATAACAATCCTATCTAAGCATTTTTTAGATAAAAAGTAGATGACAATCAGAGAAGGTAAGAAATCTGCAGTAATCTAAGTACTCATCAAGCAATCGATCTGCAACTCTGGCTCAACGTGCTAACCACACATTGCACACACTGTACTTGCACCGTATCTGATAAAAAGTTAATTGAGAAGCAATCAAACAATAGGCACTATTTGGATAATAGAGCATACTGTTTGTATGAACATGAACACCAGAAGGATAATAGCAGCAACGGTAGAAGCAATTCTCCAAGGAGTGCTAAAATATTGATGCCTTAACGTTGCCTTCCATCTGTGCCAAGGTTTCTCAAAGAATTTATTCAATTTTTGACAAATATGACTGTAATTTGAGTTAACACCTGGCGATAAGATATTTATGTTAAGATTGTTGAAAAATGATGTTGCTGCACTGTTGTCGCTTAGATAATTAATCACGATTTTCTTATTGCAAAGGAAATCCATATCTTTGGTAGTGTCGATAAGGTCATCCAAGAAGATAAAGTAATCGGTAACGTAATCGTTTGTCGGGTAACAAAATTGCTCTAATGCCATAACATTTCGAATAAGAGTTTCCGTCCCATCATATAACTCTAAGCGTGGGATTTCCAACACTCCGTTTGTGAATTCGAATGTTATGTCTGCTAAGCATTTGCTTCAACTCACCTTAAACTTCACTCCTGCCTCATGCAGTGGTGTTGCAGAGAACAAAAGTGTAAACTTTTCAGTTCGTCTTTCCGGTAGGCATATTAGTTGAGGTATTTGAAAGGTTCTAATCAAATCAGTGAAGTGTTCTATTTTCACATTCTGGGGGATTATTTTTTGAACATTGAAATAGTCAAAGAACACAAAGGTACGGTGAATGAAAGAAAAAGAGTTTGAGCGATAGGGAGAAATAAGGTCGAATAGTTTCTCAAGAACAAAGAATGGAAGCTGGTTTTTTGGCCCATTAAAATAACATCATCCATTTCCCAATAATGATTACTATATCTAAAGAACAGCTCAAGAATGAAGACCGCATCCACCAGAATCATTTTCACGAAATCATCACTGTGCATTAAGGGCAAAGTAGTCTCTGCATAGCAACTTCAAATTCTTTCTTCCATCTCACTTATAGCGCTTACTAAATTCTCCAAGTTTATCTTGGTCTGGGAAATGAAACTCTTAAAATACCGTACTTTACATGTTTCCATGATTTTTTATTTTTTTTTGCAGCGGTGAATAGGGCCAATTGAAATAGTCGTAGGAGTGTAGGTTTGTTCCTTCACTTGGCGAAGGTGATCTGGAATTCTTTTGATACGACATTCAATTGATAATGGAGGCACCGGCGCGTCAATCATTAGTTTGAGATCATCAACCAATCGTTCATTTTGAATTTTATTTTCATTTGAAGTGTTTGCTTCCTTTTGATTTTCAGTATTTTCACTCTCTCTTTCTGTTGAAGCATTTGATCCTTGATGAATTCCTATACCCACTGCTCCTTCAATCTATAGAGTTGCTTTCCTTAAATTTCCTGGTGACATACACGGTAAGCCATTACCATTAGAAACACTGGATGATGACCTGCATGAGGCACAAACTCACTATAGTTTTGCTTTAAAAATTATTTTCATGAAATTTTCTAGGGAACCCATGTGTAATGTTCATTCTATGGTATAATTTGATGTTGTTAATATCTAGGGAGTTACTTCACTTATCATATTCATGTCATTAAGTAGAAGAGAAATAGGAATGTAAGTTGTTAAGCATAGTATTTTATTTTTAATTGATAAAACTTATAATAAAATAATATATAGCTATTATTTTTGGTAAATTATATAGCTATATTATGCTGCATCAAACATAACGATTATTACTTCTTCTTTTCCCTATGGTAGAAGTTTAAAGCACAGTCCCATAATAGTTAAATTTCCTTTTGTTAGTTTATTAGTATGGATGGGACCAACAAAAGTTTACATTTACACGAATATCTTGAATTGTATTTTTTTTGGTTGAAAGTGCCGGAATATTTTTAATTCTCACCAAAGTGATTGCTTTTGTAACCTTTTCCTTATCATCATTAAAATGGAAGGGGCTATCCAATAACAACGGAAATCTTAAAAATATATTTTACTAATGCAACAAACAACAAAAATGAACTTCTAAATATAGTGATAGAAATGCATCACTTTTGCGAAATTACCACAACCTTGACATCTTCAAGATTGCATTCAAGAGTTTAGTCAGAGAGAAATATACAATAAAAGGAAATTGATTGCCTAATGTATTTAGATGTGAAAAGCAGAGAAGATGAGAAGATCATAAGAGACAGATGAAGCATGTTGGTAGAAGAGTGGATAATTCCAAGAGATAGAGACTTGAATAGGCACACAATCCAAACATTCAAATCATGTTGGTTGACAGGGGTGGAGCCAGGAATTTTTGTTTGTGGGGACCAAGTTGCAACTCTAATATATTTATCAAGACAACCCCCCACATGCATATATACACATGCTTTTTTATTATATACACACTTTTTTATTTGATAAGTTATATATACATACATGCTTCTCCAAAAAAAAAGAAAAGTTATATATACATACACACCAAACAACAAAAAGAGCTTAATCATTTCAATCAAAATTATGTTTGGTGGCGATTTTTCATGAAATAAAATTCATTTTTACTATTTTTATAGTGAAATTCTTAAAAAATTTCATTTTCTATACAAATTTTCAAATTTTATACTAAAGTAAGTAAAAAATCTTTCAATTGAACTAATGAAATTTTCAAAAACATGAATGATCCAAAACTTGGAAGAATAAGTTAGACTTCAAACATAATTGAAACTATCTTGCTCTAACCCATTATATAGTAACCAAAGAGACATTTCATGTGTAGTTTTAGTGACATTATTTTTTTAATGAGTCAATGACTTGTTAATTGCCACATAACTAGTTAAATATATATATATATATATATTCAAATATGTTTGGTGCCAAACTTTATCAAATATTTAACATATATAAGAGCATATTTTACAATAAAAAATAGAATTGTGAAAAATAATATTATGTCTCTATAATTATTAGACCAATTTTTTTTTAAGAGCATCATTGGACTAAATCAAATATTTGGGGGGGCCAACTATCTTATTTTTGTAGACTAAATTTTGAAAACATTAAAATAATTATATATATATATATAATTCAAAATTTTGGGCGGCCATCCTTACGCATAGCTACGCCCCTGTTGGTCAAAGCTCATATTACCTTTTGTGTGAGAGTTTTTTTTGCATGTGTGAGTGTGTGATGAATAGTGAGTTTCTTTAATTACCAATAAAAGAAGACAAATTAAAAATAAATAAATAAAACATAAATTAAAATGGGGTTAGAGGTAGGGCTTTGGTAATATAACAAGTTCCTTCCACCAAAAGTGATAAGTCACGGTTTGAGTTTCAGTCTCAAAATTATCATTGCCTTTCAAAAGTGATAAAAATTAACAAACTAAACATAAATTCTAAATGTAATAATTTATTCTTTAACATTTAGATATGTATATAAATAGTAAATATAAAAATGATTACCCAATAAACTCAAAAGTTTATATATATCTATATATATAAAATTTTAAAAATGTCATAATTTTTCATTTTATGAATAAAAAAAAAAAAAAAAAAAAAAAGTTGGAAGTGGTTGTATCCTTGTTGATACATGTGTAATAAGCAAATCACCATATATGTTCTTATCATAGGAAGACTAATTAAGGTTTTCCTTGCATAGGGTATGCATTTCTAATGAATTTGTTCATATTAATTATCTCATGACCATTGCTCTTCCTCATCTCAAACCCTCTTGCTTGGTTTGGATAGAAAATGGTATGAAACAACATTGGTCTATTTTGTGTGAAAACCAATCCTCTCACAGTAATTATTTTGAAAGTTCAAATAGTGTGTAAAACACCAATGAATGTTTAGACCCCAAATTTACCAATTACCAACACTAGCTTATAATCAAACAATATATGTGCGGAATATGAAAATAAGCTATAACAGAATTGGTAAAACAATCTAAACCGAATTTAATCACAACCATAGCAGTAATTAAAAGGCAAAGATTAAGGGAAGAGAGATGCAAATACAAAGACAACATAGCGATGTGTTATTGAAGAGGAAATCGAAGTCCTAGGCGAATAGCAGAAGACCCTTCAAGCCTAATCTACCCAGTGCACCTAAGCCTTCTAAGCTTCTTGCTGTAATAGGGTTATGCCGAACATTGTCTTCTCTAGCTTACCGAATCCCGCAATCACCCATTGCATCAACCAAAATGAATTGGTCCCTTCGAACTGCTTCCCAAGCACCAAAAAACCTTCTCACTGATATGGGTATGGTGAGATAAGGATTTGGCTAATGTACCTCTCAAGGATGTATCAATGGAGTGGGTGAGAGTAGAGGAATTTGAAGAATCAAAGGATGAAGATTGTGAATGAGTTAATTTTGTTTTTCTCTAGGGTTTCTCTTTCAAAATTCTCTCTGGAAACTCTTTATATTTCGTGGGTATAAGGGTATTTATAGTAGGGTATATAAGGAATGCAAAGAGTCAGTTACAACCAAACAAGGCATTCTGGTGACTCGACCTCGAGACTGGAATGAGTCATAAGTTTGAGTCACGAGCTAATTGCCTAGCCAAACTGGAGGTTTTGTTCTATAGTGCAATAGCTGGTGTGACCCTTTAGCTCCCTCTGCATGCTTCACACGTGTGCCACCTATGGCGACTCGCTAGTCGCGAGATCCAATCAAGAGGCTCTTCTTGAGTGCACACTCTTCAGCTTTTGTGCACACTCTTGAGCTTTTCTTCACACTCTCTCACACACTACCCTTACATAATTCCCACCTAAATACGGAGTTTTTAATTGCTGAATTACAAGCAAATTTGACACGGAATAAAGTCAACAAAATGATTGAATTAATTCAACCTTACATACTTGCTGAGTTTTGATAAATATATTTGATAGCTTTTATTAACTCCATCAATGTTCATATATATCGCCTTACAAAAATTGAAAAAGAAATGCGATAGACAATGAAAATGGAAATGCCATAGAAGTAAAATTTCTCATCACACTTAACACAATGAATCCTATCCAAAAGCAAGCAACAATCCTATCCAAACTAAAGCAGATAACAATCCTATCCAAGCTTTATTTAGATAAAAAGTAGATGACAATCAGGGAAGATAAGAAATCTGCAGCAATCTAAACTCTTCACAGTCCACGTAATAACCACACATTGCACACACTGCACTTGCACAAATTTATTGAGAAGCAATCAAACAATGGGCACTATTTGGATGATAGAACATACTGTTTGTATGAATGTGAACACGAAGGATGATAGCAGCGACGGTAGAAGCAATTCTCCAAGGAGTGCTCAAATATTGATGCCTAAATGTTGCCTCCCATTTGTGCGAAGGTTTCTTATAGAAGTCGTTCAATTCTTTGAAGATATGATTGTGATTTGGGTTTATGCCTGACCATGAGACATGGATGTTAAGCTTGTTGACCAAAGATGTTGCTGCTTTGTTGTCTCCCAGATAATTACGTATAATTCCCTTATCGCAAAGTAAATCTATATCTCTGGTAGTATTGACAAGGCAATCCAAAAACAAATAGTAATCCCTAATGCATGTTTTTTCCCCAAAACAATACTGCTCAAATGCCATTACATTTCGAATAAGAGCTTCTGTCTGATCATATAACTCTAAGCGTGGTATTTCCAACACTCCGTTTTTGAATTCAAATGCTATGTCAAGTAAACATTTGCTTGATTTCACCTTAAACTTTACTCCTGCCTCGTGCAGTTGTGTTGTAGAGTACAAAAGTGTAACCATTGTAGATACAGGTTGTCTTTCCGGTAGGCTTTGGAGTTGTGGTAGCTGATATATTCTAATCAGATCGGTGAAGTGTTCTATTTTCACATTCTTGGGGAGAATTTTTCGAACATTGAATTGCTCAAAGAATTTAAAAGTTAGATCAATTAAAGAAAAGGAGTTTGAGCAATTGGGATAAAAAAGGTTGAATGGTTTCTCAAGGACAAAGAATGGAAGCTGGATTTCAAGTAAGACCAAGTCAAATATGATAAAATCCATTTGGTCCATTATCAAAAAATCATCACTTTCCTTACGTTCATTATCATTTCTTATGATAAGCTCAAGAATGAAGATTGCATCTACCAGAATTATTTTCAAAACAACGTCTCTGTCCATGCCGAGCAAAGCCTCTGCATAGCAATAAGAAATGCGAACTTCCATCTCCCTTATAGTCAGGGACGGAACTAGGATTCGAACTTGAAGGAGGCCAAAGCTAAAAACAATTTTTTTTTTTTATGAAAATAAATACTAATATCTATTTTATATTCAACAAAATACTACATATAAAATAAGTGTTTCTTAAACATTTGATATTATAAACATTTCAACAAAGTATAACATACAAAATAAGTATTTCTTAAATATTTCAACACATTTGTTGGTTATTTTTTATTTTTATTTTTTTATGAGAGTTTGTTAGTTATTGATGTTATACTTTCAGTCCATATTTTTTTTTCTTTCATTCTTGTGGGTCAATATCTAAACAATTCAGAGGAGATCCAAAAAATATATATATATATATATATATTTAAGGACAATCCTTATTTTTCATATTACATATGTTACCAGTTTTGTTTTTGTTTTTGTTTTTTCTTTTGTTTTTTGTTTTTTTAATTTTGTTGTTTGAGAGGGGGTGGGGGGGCCACCCCCGGCCCAACTGTGGGTCCGTCCCTGCTTATAGTGCTTACTAAATTCTCCAGAGTTTATATTAGCCCTTTTCACGAAACTCTCGAAATACCTTACCTTAAAAATTTCCACGGTCTGTAAATTTTTGTTGTAGTAGTGAAAAGGGCCAATTGAAATAATCAGAGGGTAGGCTTGTTTATTCACTTTGCGAATAGAAGGTGATCTGGAATTCTTTTGATGCGACACTTGAAAGGAAATGAAGGCTCTGGCATTCGCATTTCAATCATTATTTTGAGGTCACTAACCAACCTTTCATATTNTGGTTTCTCAAGGACAAAGAATGGAAGCTGGATTTCAAGTAAGACCAAGTCAAATATGATAAAATCCATTTGGTCCATTATCAAAAAATCATCACTTTCCTTACGTTCATTATCATTTCTTATGATAAGCTCAAGAATGAAGATTGCATCTACCAGAATTATTTTCAAAACAACGTCTCTGTCCATGCCGAGCAAAGCCTCTGCATAGCAATAAGAAATGCGAACTTCCATCTCCCTTATAGTCAGGGACGGAACTAGGATTCGAACTTGAAGGAGGCCAAAGCTAAAAACAATTTTTTTTTTTTATGAAAATAAATACTAATATCTATTTTATATTCAACAAAATACTACATATAAAATAAGTGTTTCTTAAACATTTGATATTATAAACATTTCAACAAAGTATAACATACAAAATAAGTATTTCTTAAATATTTCAACACATTTGTTGGTTATTTTTTATTTTTATTTTTTTATGAGAGTTTGTTAGTTATTGATGTTATACTTTCAGTCCATATTTTTTTTTCTTTCATTCTTGTGGGTCAATATCTAAACAATTCAGAGGAGATCCAAAAAATATATATATATATATATATATTTAAGGACAATCCTTATTTTTCATATTACATATGTTACCAGTTTTGTTTTTGTTTTTGTTTTTCTTTTGTTTTTGTTTTTTTAATTTTGTTGTTTGAGAGGGGGTGGGGGGGCCACCCCCGGCCCAACTGTGGGTCCGTCCCTGCTTATAGTGCTTACTAAATTCTCCAGAGTTTATATTAGCCCTTTTCACGAAACTCTCGAAATACCTTACCTTAAAAATTTCCACGGTCTGTAAATTTTTGTTGTAGTAGTGAAAAGGCCAATTGAAATAATCAGAGGGTAGGCTTGTTTATTCACTTTGCGAATAGAAGGTGATCTGGAATTCTTTTGATGCGACACTTGAAAGGAAATGAAGGCTCTGGCATTCGCATTTCAATCATTATTTTGAGGTCACTAACCAACCTTTCATATTGATTTTTGTTTCATTTGAAGGGTTTGCATCCTTTTGACTTTCAATATTTTCAGTTTCAATTTCTATACTCACTGCTTCTTCCATCTATAGAGTTGTCTTCCTTAAATTTCCTGATGAAAAACACAATTAGCCATTACCATTGGAAACACTAGGTGATTCATGTCGTTGCCTTTTTGTTTTTGAAAACTGATGTTAATATCTTGGAAAGCCTTTTTTTTTTATAACTAAAAGCATTCATTTGGCACAAAAATTTTATATATATATATATATATATAGGTAAAACTTAGAGAAAATCCAATTAGATTCTACAATTGAAGTCCAATTTTGCACCAAGTGTCCTAAATTATTTATTTTCAGAGAGTTTTATTTCTTAATTTTGGAACCTAATGTGAGATCATATCATAAATATCCATTCAAGTTAATTATTATGTACATAAACCAAAGAGTCTAGAATTAATGAACATAAAAATATTTAAAAAATGGACAATTTACGTTTCCTACCTAATAACATTCTTACAAGACTTTTTAAAGAGTTAAAAAAATATATAAGAATAACTATCAATAATATTTAAATTATATATGTAAGATTATTATACTATGCATCTTAATGTGTATCTTTTAAGTATATCCATGCATATGCATGGGGTTACAAGCTAATCTATATATATATATATATAATAATAGGTGAAGTTGAGAGAAACTCAAATTAGAGTTCCAATTTTGTGTCATGTGTCCTAAATTATTTTTTCTTAGAGAGTTTTATTTCTTAATTTTAGAATCAAATGTGGGACCACATCATAAATACTCATCCAAATGAGTTATTAAGTACAAAATCCAAAGAGTCTAGAATAAATGAATCATAAAAAAAAAGTGCTTCACAATAATTGTTTTAAAAAAATGGACAATTTACATTTTATACTTAATAATATCCTTTCAAATTTTTTTAAAAAGTTAACAAAATATAAAAATGACTATCAAGAGTATTTAAATTATATATATAAATTATATTATGCATCTTATTGTATATCTTTAAGTGTATCCATGCATATGCATGGGGTTACAGGCTACTATATATTAATAGTTAAAGCATAGAGAAAATCTAATTAAATTTCAATTAAATTCTTAATTTTGCGCTATGTGTCCTATTGAATTTTAAATTTTTGTGCCAAGTGAATTATTGAGTGTAAAAATTGAAGAGTCAAAATCCAATTGGATTCTAAATTGGATTTCAATCGGAGTTCAATTATATACCACGTGTCTATGTAATTTTTTAATTTTTGTGACAAGTGAATTATTGGGTGCAAAAATTGAAGAGTATATATATATATATATAATATAATATAAGAAACCATCATATATTTTAGAAATGTGTAAGCTAATACCATGTATAATTTGAACTGCATAATTGTGATTTTTTTTTTAATTGTACCCATGTATATGCACAGGGTTACACACTAGTATATATATATTAATAACCAAAACTCAGGATTCTCATTTTCTCTCTCACGTAGGGTGAGCTCTTTCTCTCACGTTTCTGGTGAGGTCACTACTTCTCACTTTAGGTGAGACTGGCTTTTTCTATTTCTCTCATTTCTACAACAATCTTGGTGCTGCTATATGTTGTTGATTTATTTCGTATTGTCCAATCTTCTAATTTGGGAAGCATGGACTTAGACTTCATAGAAAGGGTACAAAACATTGCTCTGACAGAAGAAGAAGGGGAAGAGATCAAGGTAGGGAGAATTCACAAGAACAAAACTCTCAAAGAATGTTCAATCAGCTTACTAGGTCGTTTCCTCACATCCTGCCCTTACAACCAAATTGCTGCAAAATCACTTCTAAGGTCAGTATGGAAGATGGGCTTTGATCTGAGGATTGTGGATGTGGGGGAAGGCTTGTTCCAATTCAAGTTCACACTTGAAAGCCAGCTGAATTGGGTTTTCAACAACGGTCCATGGAGTTTCGAAAATCACCCTTTGGCCCTTTGGAGGTGGGAGAGGGTTATGACGGCTAGAACAGTGGCATTTAAACACATCCCATTATGGGTACAAGTATAGGGACTGCCTTTCGATCTCATATACGAGGAAGCAAGTAAGGACATTAGTGGAGGATTGGGGAAAGTGGTGGAGATTGACAACAAGGTGTACTTATCTGAACAAGCTCACTTCGTCAGAATACGACTCGAAATACCTCTAGATAAACCATTATGTCAGAATGCTGTAGTAGTTAACTCGGAGGGAGATACGGTTCTGGTGGGGTTCAAATATGAAAGGTTGGTGGGCCTCTACTATCAGTGCGGTATAATTGGACACAAAGCAAAGGAGTGCCCTAGTCCAAAAACACGTGACCACGGTGAGCTTCCCTACGGAGAATGGCTGAAGGCAGATTGGAAGGGGTCAACGACCTAGGTTAGATGAATAAACACGGGACCAGACATCGGGGGGCACTAGAGCATGAACGGTTCGTCGTCCACCAAGTCTCTGTCCGTAGGGGAGGGTGATGAAAACACAGCTGGTACTGAATCTAAACAACCATACGTTACGGAAAACCCGAGTGCAAAAGTAATAGAAGCCGCAAATCATGATGCTAGCTCTGCACTTATGGAAATAATAAAGACGGAATCAATGCTCCTCAATCCAGAAACAATCATTCCTCATACAGAAACTGAATTAATCCATGATGAGCTGGTTGTGAGCATGAAACCGATTAACCATGTAACAAATGGGATGATATGGATGCCCAACATGCAATGGACCATCTAATTAATGTCCCAGTAAATTACGAAGCTAAGGAAGTGGACCAAGACACACCAGGTAAACCATCAAGTTGGAGGGCACTTGAGACACTAACACCCAACGTGACCAAAACATGGAAAAAAATAATACGTACCTAAAACCCTACTACACAATCACAAACCTAGGCACCTATCTTGGTCAGTTCAAAGCGGCAATTCCATAGGGTTGAAACTGATCTTGAGGGGGAACAGGGGTGGGAAGCGTGGAAGGTTCGTGGTGGCAAACAATGTAAACATTATCCAAATGGCAGAGGCTGATGAGCAGCCCTGCCGAGCACAATGAATCTCCTAAGCTGGAACTGCCGTGGGCTTGGGAACCAAACGGCAGTTGAAGTCCTCTCTCATTTAGTGAGGAAGAAAGCTCCTAAAGTTTTGTTTCTAATGGAGACAAAACTATATGTAATTGAAATGTGAAGAGTACAGGATGATCTACCCTACCGGTGTATGGTGATTGTCCCAAGTGTGCGTAGAGTTGCATGTCCAAACCTAATCACCTAACCATATTGATTCCTTGATAAAGTCTAAAAATTCATTTTGGAGATTCACCGGCTTCTATGGGCGGCCTAAGGAGCAAAGGAAACATGAGTCATGGACTTTACTCAAACATCTTCACTCCAGAAGTACGGCATCGTGGCTGTGCTGTGGAGATTTCAATGAGATTTTAACAATGGAGGAAAAGCAAGGAGGGCTCACACAACCTCTAAGACCAATGCAGGAATTTAAAGAAGCACTTCTACAATGTGGGTTAGTGGATTTGGGATTTCATGGTAACATATTCACATGCAGCAATGGACAAGAAGGTGAGGGTTTTTTCCAAGAAAGATTAAATAGGGCTTGTGGAACTATTGAGTGGAGGGCCCTATTTCCACATGTGAAAGTCACTCATCTCCAGGTAACATATTCGGACCACGTGCCCATTCTTATATCAACACACCTACCCATCGGTCATAGGAGAAGGAAGAGGCAGCCAAGGCATTTTGAAGAAAAATGGTCCACACATCCGGATTGTGAAAGCTTGATTCGTGAAGTTTGGGGAAGGGATACACAAAATGGGAGTCCAATGTTTAAGCTTTTTGAGAAAATCAAACAGTGCCAGGTTGCATTAGTGGAGTGGAGCAAAGCCATCTTTGGGAATTCTAAAACCAAACTACAAGTGATGCAAGCAGAACTTGAAGATCTTTCATTGCAAAATAATGCCAACAATGCCCAACGCATTAGCACCTTGAAATCGGAGATAAACACAATCCTACATCATGATGACCTATCTTGGAGACAAAGGTCCTGATCCATTTCGCTACCTGCAGGTGACAAGAATACAAAATTTTTCCACCAACGAGCAAGTCAACGGCGTTGGAAAAACCATATATCGGGTGTTCAGGATATGGATGGTGGTTGGCATACATCGGATGAGTAGATTGCCCAAGTAGCCGAGCAATACTTCAAAGTGCTCTTTACCACAGCAAACCCCACGGATATGGGGAGTGTACTAGATGCGGTGGATAGATGTGTCACCCCAAACATGAACAATGCATTATTACAAAGGTATACACTGGATGAGGTTAGATGGGCCCTATTTCAAATGCATCCTTCAAAATCTCTTGGTCCTGATGGTATATCACATTTCTTCTTTCAAAAATATTGGAATATAGTTGGATCTGATGTAATTAAGGCTATTCTGTCAGTTTTAAATTCGGGCCATATGTTGTGTAAAATGAATTATGCTTACATTGTACTAATCCCAAAAAAGAATGATTCTAAGTAGATATCTGATTACAGGCCCATTAGTTTGGGTAATGTGGTATCTAGAATTCTCTCTAAAGTCTTGGCGAACAGGTTGAAGACTATCTTACCAACCATAATATTTGAGGCTCAAAGCGCATTTGTTCCAAACCGTTTGATCACTGATAATACCATAGTGGCATATAAACTGTTGAACAAGATGCAAAATAAGAGAAATAGCAAGGTGGGCCAAATGGCGATGAAGCTTGATATTAGCAAAGCCTATGACCAAGTTGAGGGGGGTTTCTTGTGGAACATAATGATAAAATTGGGCTTGGATCGCAAATGGGTGAATATGGAAATGGAAACTATCACCACAACATCTTATTCTGTTATTATCAATGGGGAACCTAAGGGTTTTATCTCTCCTTCAATGGGGTACGTATTTCACACTTTTTGTTTACTGATGATAGTCTATTGTTTTGCCAAACAACAGTTGATGAATGCCATATACTGTTGGAATTATTGGGCAAATATGAAGGTGCATTTGGACAAGCAATTAACAGACAAAAGACATCCCTCTTCTTTAGCGAAAATACGAGGCAAGAGGTGAGAAATGAAATACAGCAACTACTGGGTGCACAAGTCATGACGAAATGTGAAAAGTAATTGGGCCTTCCAATGCCAAATGGGAAGTCGAAGGTGGGAACATTCAAGGAGTTACAAGAAAGGATCACAAAGAGGGTAATGGGATGGAAGGAAAAGTTTTTCTCAAAAGCAGGTTGTGAAATCCTCATCAAAACGGTGGCTCAAGCTATCCCAATCTATTCCATGAGTTTATTCAAGCTCCCTAAATCCATATGTGACAACATCAATTCTCTTTTGGCTAGATATTGGTGGGGCCAAACTGAGGCAGAAAAGAAAATCCATTGGATAAGTTGGAACAAGTTACGTACATTAAAGAAGAGAGGAGGAATGGGGTTTAAGGACATCCATGCTTTCAATCTTGCTATGCTAGCCAAACAAGCATGGCGCCTAATTCACAACAACGGGTCGCTATTATCTAGAGTTTACAAGGCAAGGTATTTTCCAAGCACCTCCTTTTGGATGCCAAGTTTGGGAATAACCCATCCTTTGTATGGCGCTCTTTACTGGCTGCCAGGGATATCATATATGCTTGCTCTCGATGGGAGATTGGGGATGGTAGGAAAATACATGTGGCCACCCATAATTGGCTACCTCACCCCCCGGTATTTATCAATGCACCTCTAGTGAATATGACAGTTTCATGACTTGATGAATTAGGAGTCTAAGCAATGGGATAGGGGGAAGCTCTTTGCTACATTTGATAGACACACCTGCGACACCATACTCACCATGCCTTTTAATCACCAAACCACACAAGACAGATTGGTATGGATGGAGAATAAAGCTCACACCTTCAAGGTTCAAACAGCATACCAGGTTGCTCTACGCCTACAGTAGCCAAACTGCGCTGAACATTCATCGGTGCAAGCTTAGGGAAACACATGGAAGAAAATATGGAAGCTGAACGTGACACCTAAAGTTCGTACTTTTCTCTTGTGGGCATGCTTAGGATGTCTACCAACAAGGTAGAACCTGCACAAGAAACGAGTCAAAATCAAAGAACACTGCGAACTGTGTGATCACCAGACTGAGACAGTCAGCCATGTGTTGTGGGAGTGTCCATTGGCGTGGAATGTATAGGCATTATTCAAGGGAAGTATCCAGAAATGCAGCAACGAGCCTATTGACTTCCTCCTCCTCTTTCAAAAGATGCAACAGAGGCTCAGTCCCGCGGAGTTGGAGAAGTGGGCAACTACAGCTTGGATGATTTGGCATGATCGAAATAAAGTCTACATTGAGAGGGTGCAGCTCCATCCGAAGGTCATCTTTGAGAGTGCACTAAAATGGCTTGAGGAATATCAACGTCTAAATGATGCACAACGGGTATAGTTGGGATGTAGTGCAGGAGTTTTCTAATTTCTCTTATGGATAGAATGTATAGCGTACGTCTTGTGGGACATCACAACATGTTTATTCTGTTTGCTGATGGTCCACCCAATTAAGGCTAGATGTTTGGTCTAGTTATTACCCTATACACTTGCTTTTAAAATAGAAATTTCTATCGTTTTCGGCTTCAAACAACACCAACAACAACAACAACAACAACAACAACAACAAAAAAACCAAAACTCAGAGAATATCCCATTAGATTTGAATTGGATTCTCAATTTTGCATCACGTGTTCAATTTAATTTTTTACTTGTGCCAAATGAATTATTGAGTGTAAAAATTGAAGAATCCAAATCCAATTAGAAATGTATGGTTTAAAAAAAGTGTAAGCTAATACCATGTATAAAACCTCTTCTAAAAGAAAATGTATAATCTAAACCGTATAACTGTGATTTTTTAAAATTGTATCCATGCATATGCACAGAGCTACACATTAGTATAAATTAAAGCATAAACCCATTCCATATTAGTTTTTTTATTTTTTTTATTTTAACTTTTATATTTACAATAAAAATCCAACTTATGACATTCACTTTATGATGATTGTTCCTATCATCATCTTAAGACACAAATTAGATTTTGATAAAAATAATGTTTGAACCTAAGATTTCCTATTAGACAACAAGAGAATTCATTAGTCAAGCTAATTGGAACCCATTATTCCATAATATTTAAATCATCATTTAGTTAGCTTATTATTGTGGATGAGACCAATGAAAGTCTACATTTACACTAATATCATATAGGTAGTTTAATATTGTTTTAAGAAACACTAATTTTTATAGAATGTATAATAAAAATTCTCAAAATTTTCCCTACTTTTCGTAGTGGTTTCGTTGTTTCCTAAAAAAAAAAAGTTTCAATCATATATGGGTAGATGATAATATACATTTCTTTCTTTGTCTATCTCTCTTCTTCAATGACTATTTTATTTTTCAATAAATCCTATTAAAATGATAAAAAAAATTTTATAACTGTTAAAAATATAGAGAACATATAAATTAATGTTAGAAATTTTAAGTTATTAAATGAAAAACACTACCAAAAAAAAAAAAGGGGTTTAGGCCACGTTTGTAAAAAGCGGCCTCAGGTCCAAAAAACGTGGCCATAGGCCCATTTGGCCTATGGCTGCGTTTTTTTAGGCCGCGTTTTCAAATGTGACCCAAACCCCGTGACTATAGGCTAGAGGGGGTCTATGGCCGCACTTTTCAAACGCGGCCTAAGACTGGGGTCTATGGCCGCACTTTCCAAACGCGGCCTAAGACAGGGTCTATGGCCGCATTTTTCAACCGCGGCCTAAGGCCCATTCTTAGGCTGCGTTCGTAAAGTGCGGCCATAGACGTGGTCTTAGGCCGCGTTTTAAAAGTGCGGCCATAGAGCCCGTCTTAGGCCGCGTTTACAAAGTGCGGCCATAGACCTTGTCTTAAGCCGCGTTTGCAAAATGTGGCCATAGATCCCCCTATAGCCGCGTTTTTACAACCCGTTTAATACTTTTCAATATGTCTATAGCCGCGTTTTAAAAACACGGCCATAGTTTTTTTTTTTTTTTTTTCCTTTTTTGCCCTTTCCTTTACAGCAGATAGTGAATGTGTAACGCTGCTATAAGTTTTACAAAACGCTACTATTTCAAGTTGGAATATCAAAAGAATATCAAGCTGAAATTTTCACAATATCTTAAACTTGTCACATTATCTTAAACTTGTCACATTATACACATTATACCTCAACTTGTCCATAATACACATTATACACATGACTTCCTATGGCTATCCCCATCTCCAAGCTTTTTGTCCATAATGGCACTGCAAGAATGGAACCAGACACAAGAAGTCAAGAATGGAACTTTTTTCCTAAGTACAAGAATTTAAAAAATAAATGAGTAGCAAACTTCCACAATATTCAGCCAAACTATCACCACAAGCACCAATCACAACGAGAGTTGATCATTAAAAATTAAAGGAATTTCCTTGTTACCTTTTCAATAAACTGGAGAAGTATGAAACGAACAAAATATTTACGTGCAGATCTGTAGAAGACACTACCCCTACAATCATTCCAAGGTATGATTAATAACTTGAGCAGCATCACTAAATTCACAATATGGACATATGAAACTCTCTATGACATGAGTGATGCAACAAGCAAGAAGAGTCAGACATAGACACTTTACATGGGGGAGGATGAGAAAGACATTCGTCAAATAAGTATTTCCTTTCAACAAAGGTTCATGGCCGCCAAGGTTCCCAATATTTCCAAGGCTAAGGTTCCTGAAGCACAAAACTAAATCATTTTCACACGAAAGAATTTTTCAAAACCTCTAAAAATACAAATGAGTAGGAATTAAGACCAGTGAGTCTTTTGTTTCCACTCTTAAGATTTTTCTTTGGATAAAACTTAAGGCATTTACATTATCTTTGTTTTTCTTTAGTTTTTTGCTAGGACATGCACATAATAATTCAAACCCACTCCCTCATTATCTACAATGAAAATAAAAAAAGCAATCTAAACTCACCAACCCTAATGTAAAGAAAATTATCCAAATCCACTTCTAGACAAGCGAAGAGAACCACAAAAGCATACCACATTGAGCTAAACTCTCCTTCACCATTCATTGAGCTGAACTCCAAATGCACCTGCAATCACAACCATAAATTCAATTTTCACATCGCATTTCAAAGTCAAGAACAAAAACCACAAAAGTTCAAAATCTTTCAAGCGCATTGACAAAATTCGAGTCTAAAAAAAAACAAATTGATCATAATTAAGTTTTTAAAATAGCGAAGTCGAGAGAAATAGAATAGATACTTGATCGAATGGAGAATAATAGAAAATTTGAATTCTGTCTATAATATCAAAATAATATTGATGTGTACAATATTCCTTCATGAACATCCAAAAAGTAATACAACCTACAATAACAAAATATCCACAACGAGTCCTCATTGTGATTCAGCGCTACCCTGAATATATTAAACACATCGTATTAGTAGCACATAAACAAAGCATTGCAATAAACACACAATTTTCATTAAATTAAATGCAACATTTTTATACCACAGAAAGCTGTGACGCATTTGGAAATGACCTCATTGAATCAAACATGCTTCTCATGCCCGCCATCATTTCATCAATTTGTATCTTATGCTGCGCATCTGATTGCAGCTTTGCTTCGGCCAGTGCTTCGTCGATTTGCTGCTTATTCTGCTCACGTATTTCGGCGATTTCCTCTTTATGCTTCTCCTGCATTTCGACGATTTGCTCTTGATGCGTCTGCTTTGACTGGGCAAGTTCGTCCCTTAAAGTCTGGTGCGAAGTTTCCAATTCAGTGATAAGTGTAATTTTTACATGATTTTTATTATCCTCTTATTTATTAAAATTGTTAGTTTTCCTTTATTTCTTTTGATTTGATTTGATTTTTTTTATTTATATTTATCTATTCATTTGTGCTTTGAAGGAATGAGAAGAGCAAGGAATCAAAGGAATTTTGTACAAAATCCAAGTCCAATTTGGATTAGGATTCCAGCCTGCACATCAGTTAGTATTTTCAGTATAACTTTGGGCTCAGATATCCAATCGAGATGATTCAAGTTGGGCTGGAAAGTTAACTTAAAGGGCTACAATGTTTTAGTTTACAAAAGTCCGAATTCTGACGTTAAATGGGCCAAAATTGTCGGTTAAGTGAAGCCTAAAAATCTGGGATTTTCTCCAAACGGGAATAGGATTCCTTGACCTATTTAAAGGCTCTTTAGGGTAAAAAGAAGAAAAGGAGAGAAAACCTGAGAGGAAAAGGGGGCTGCCGCATTGAAGATTTTTTTTTAAGGAGTCTTTCTGAAGAGGAGGATCTGAGGGCAAAGGCGAGAGCTTCATGTTGATCAACCATCAGATGAAAGACATAAGTTTTATTTGTTTTCTTTTCAGTTTTATTATGAACTAAATTTTATTTTCTAAAGTGTTGATGTAGTCTAGCAATGAACACGCAATTTATATTCTGAATTATTTTATTTTTAATATTTCCATGATTGAGTGTTTAATTCTTATTCTTAATGCTTACTATTTTTTACGAATTATGATTTGATCAATTGAATTACAATGAGACCCAGAGGTGATTTGTTATTTTAGTTCTAGAATTAAACACCATTAGTTGAGCGAAAGTAGAGATGCTTTACCGCGACTAGTGTGATTTTTCAAAAAATTCAAAGTACGTAATGAGTATCCAATTAATTAAATTCACATAGAGATATGGAATTGTTAGTTGAAGATATTTTTAATATTATTCGAGATAAGATATTGAATACTTAAGGAATTTTTAATCATCAACGGGAGATTATTAGAATTTAATAATTAGGAAGAATAAATTGTGTGGGATTTGTTAGGTGAAATCAACTGCTCTAGATCCATTCTTATCATATTTTTACACTTTTAGATTTTACGCTTTGTTAATTTTTTATTCATAGATTTATTTTTATTAAATAGTTTAATATAATTCAAATAGTAGAACGTTCCATCTAGTTTCGATTTTCCAAATAGTACTTAATTTAGTAAATTTCGGTATTCAATAACATAGTTAATCCCTGTGGGTTCGACATTCGTTTTCTAAAAACACTTTACTACTTGTTACGATTCTGTGCGCTTGCAGATTATTTTACGCGAACATTCAGTTATCCGATGGGCTGTTTCCCTGGACACCAGTGGAGTCGATGTATAACATGGCAGGTTGGACCCACTTATTCCTAATGGGGTTGGTCCAAAACCAACCCAACATACACGTCCATGCTGTTCTGCCCCCATCACTTGAGCAAATGCATCATCTTTTGCCCAAAAGATTCCTTCGTGAGGCTCTCCTTGTAGTGAGCCCCCTTTGTTTAAAATGTCAGTCATTTTATTCTGTTTTCATACAAGAACCAAATATCATATTACTTGATATAGTACTATTCACACACAAAATACAAAAGAAATAAGTAACGATATAGGGCTTACAATCTTATCTCCCACTTCAGTACTAATAGGCTGCCCATCTTTGGTGCTATATACTTTCGCAAAAACAACAGCACGCTCCACTGCGTGCCCACTTTCTTTTGCCTACATCATATTCAACAGTCTCATTACAATAGTGAAAATTTATGTTGGTGATATGAAGCGGCAATTGACAACCAAACATAGCAAATGTAATTTGGGATAACATGCAATATAATGTACAACAAAATAAAAAATATAGATTATTGCTTTCAAAAAGACAAGTGAGTTGTTTTCTTTAGTTGTGATAGTGGCTACAATAGTCCCTACCTAGCCCTTTCCCAAAGTTACTCCCCAACCCATTTTCCATCACTCAACTTCCTCACATTTCATCTCTCTCACCTGTCTTTACTGTCAGAGTGTCAATTTTCTTTGCAATCATCTTGTTTTTGCTGTCACAGCGTCAACACTAACGTGATTTAAATAAGCACAATAAACATGAAATGTTCCCATCAATAAAAATTCTTCAACTTTCGCAACATATTCTTTTGTTTTTTGGTTTTTTGTCCCTATAAAGGTAAAGCATACTGTACACATAATTATATACTATAAGCTCTTTTATGCATTTTAACACACACACACACACACTTAATCACAAATTAATAACAGATATATATAGGCAAAATATCCTCAAAACTGTCACACACCCTAAAAAAGTTTTGATATGAACCCATAAAATTTTCTACTTTTCTTAAAGTTTAAATACTACGACTACTAGTTTCTTCATTCCTGTATACATGAAAAAATGGTAATGATCTTTACTATGACCAACAATAAGGACAACTCTCTCTCTCTCTCTCTCTGTAAAATACTATCCCTATTTATTCCAATAAGACCTAATGTCTATCCTAACAAAATTAAAATAATACTAGTGTTTTTTCATATCCAAATTGTGAAATCACATTTGGGGTTTTCAAAGCGTACGTTTAATCTCCAAAATCAAATGTTGGCAAACCATGATTAAAACAGTTGTTAGTCTTATTTAGACTTGCTCAAAGTGTGTGCGTTGTATGTAAAGTTGGAATCGAGTGGCTGCAGAAATATTAGTGACTTTCAGCTTGGCTCGATCGATCGAAGCTTAGACTCGATCGATCGAATATCCAGCAGATCTTATTTATTTATTTATTTATTTTTTTGCAGAACTCTACCTCAGCCCTAGCTTATTAAAACGTTTAGGGTTTTATGTTTTGCCCTAGGTATATAAGGCAAACCTTAGCCACGTTTTAAAGGTTGCTCTATTTGCTGTGTGTGTGAATCTCTTGTAAGATCTGAGAGGTGCTTGCCTTTATACATGCTTAGGATTATCAAGAAGGAGATTTCTTCAAGAGCTTGATGATCATTCAGTTGCTACCATAAGAGCTTAAAGATACACAAGCGGGAGTGCTTGTACTTGCTGGAGAATCCAAGAAAGAAGGAGTTCATGGTTTCGATGTTCGCACGTGGTCATGTCAGTAAGTTTCCTACTGGTGGGTAGTAATAGGATGTCAGTGGTCTAAATCGCTATTGTACAAATTTTGATTCTTTCATAGTGAATTCAGGTTTACCTTGAGGATAGCTAGGTTAAATTCTCACTAGGTTTTTTACTGGTTTGGTTTTCCTAGGTCATCATATCTTTGTGCTCTTTATATTCCGCACTTTACATTGATATGATTATATGATTGTGTTAACCTAGATCTGAAATTTGGACTAAGTAATAAATTGGCTTGTTAACTAGGTTAATCCAATTGTGTTTTAAGGGGTCTAAAAACAAACATTCATAAAATAAAATTCAATCATTATCATTTTCGTAGTGAATTCTTACAATTTTCATTTGCAATAAAAATTACTATGTTGTCTATCAAAATGAATAAAAAAACCTCCAATGAAACCAACGAAATCTTCAAAATTGTGAATGATCCAAAGCCTTAAAAGTATTGTTGAGAAACAAATTAAATTAAGAAAATTATACATTATCTCTATAATTATTGGGTCTATTAGTCTATTCGTTTTTTTTTTTTTTTTTGGGGGGGGGGGGGGAGGGGGGGGGGGGATCCTAATTTTTCAATGGAACCTTTAAAAATTTTCACTAATATATATACTAGGAAAAGATATTTCAGATTTTTGGAAGAGCCATGGCCCCCAAGGGGCAATGTAGTTCTGCCCCTGAATTGAACGATTGTAATATTATTATAAACAATTAGCTTTTACAAGAAATACACTTTTTTTTTCCTTTCAATCTTTGCTCCCTTTGCATCAATTTTACTATTTGCCACGTTGAAGTGAAAATTTCTAGACAAGTAATCATTCAAATTATTCAATGTCAAAAAAACTATCAATCACAATTCAATGTCCAACATTTTTAGTTCTTAATGAAAGCAATGGTCATTCAAGGGAACCAACCTCGTTAGAAATATGGAATAGAGCGTAAGAAGAGGGAAAGGTATTGTAGAACAACTAAAACTTGACTTGTTTTGTTGATATTTTTAATTTATAGTACAACGCCTTTTATACATTTCTTTACTAACAAGTAACTAACTGCTTGAAACTACTAACATTATATGTATAAGAAATTTTAAATAATTTAAATTTATATAATATGATATAAATTTCAATGTTACGTGTATTCGTGAAACATAAATGACAAGGTCTTTTTGTGTCTTTAAACTTTCAAAAAATTATTATTGATTTGAAATTCTCAATTGATAGATATATTGTGCCATTTCCAACCAAAGTAAAGACAATTTTTGAATTGAAGATTTTTCCAAGGAGATCAAATCAAAGAATTATTCTATTGTAATAGAATTTAATTGTAGAAAATTGTACTAAAATATTCATCTATATAAAAAATACATTTGTGAAACTTTCAATTGTTTGATTTCCAAACATGAAAATTAGTGTTTAAAAGTGTAATACACATGGTTTTAAAAACTGGATCTGACCGGTCGGTCCGACCAGTTCAACTGGGAACTGGTTACCGATTTGGTTTGGTAAATCCCTCAAAAATAGTCAAAAACCAGGTTGAACCAGGAACCGAAGGCAAAAACAATTTTTCCCTCAGTCCAGTTTTTAAAACCATGGTAATACATGGCTTGAAACATGCCTGACAAATAAAAAATTTCGCATATATTTTTCTTATTTTTACCATACCTTATTATGTGATGAATATTATAACAAGAAGATGGCAGGAAAATGCTAATTGGCAACAATAATAAGAGTCATATAGTGGTAAGAAAATTTTCTTTAACACGTCTGCAAATTTTTTTGAAGATAAAAAACATTAACAATGTTATCCATCAAATGTTTAAATTTCAAATTTTTATATTTTCAAATTACATTCAAAATGTGAGTTTATATATTGAATGGCAATAACATACAATTAGCACTTAAAATTTAATTTGCACGTTAGGAACGAGTAGATCATGATGTGCATGAAATATATATAATAAAGTACTATCAAATTTGATTAGTTAGCCTTCCTTTTATATTATTTTGTGACTAATTATATATTATATTTGTTTTATGGAAAATAAAGGCTATTCATGTTGAGAGGCTGAATAAGTTACAAGTTGTATGGTACATGGGCCAAGCCGATTATAAAGCTAACTTAAGAGAAGAGAGCTTGCCATAAAGTAAAGATTCAGCCCAAAAGAAATAGAACACCCAGCCCAAGCGTGTATTCAAGAAGAAGCCAAGATGCAATCCAACATGGATGAAGTTTGCTAGAAAATAAACTCTTACAATCAAGCCATGAGGTGTCCGTATCACAAAAGAAATACAATTCAGCATGTAAAGCTAGGCCACGGAGTCCCTCGCATGTGCGTGGCTTGGAAATATGAATTCCTTATTCTGATTGTTTTAGGAATATAGCTTAGTGTAAGGCGGCTATTTTCACATATAAGCCTCTAGGTTAGATTGTTTAAGGGGGGCGGCTAGGACTGGAGTGCAGGCAGCGGTATAAAGTTTCTTTTATGGCTTTTCTCTAGCACTGTGATTATTTCTTTCTCTATTTTATTTTTCTTGTTTAATGTTTACTATTTTATTTTTTTGTTTTCTTTCAATTATTATGAGTAGCTAAATTTATAATTAGGGTTGAGGATGAAACCTTGTTAAGGATTATATTTATGTGATTTGATTTTTCCTACAATAGTTGTTCTTTAATAGTTTAAATTGTTCCTGCTTCATATCAATTGACTAAGATGGGATTATAGATATGAGTTCAATCATGTTTTTATCATGATTTAGGATTTTTCTTAATTAATTGAATGCTTGGTTTATTAATTCTTGATTATAAAATTGGATATCGTTTGTAATTTGTCTGTTAATGGATACAATTTATGATTTAATTTTTAGAATTGGATATATCTTGTGATTTGTTTGGCTACGGATACAATTGATGATTTGGTTTTATACTTAAGAAACGAAGAAGAACATGCTTTAGATTTTTAAACATAAGTTTTAATGATGATATTTTCCATGATAGTAAAATTGATTTTTAGATTATCATGCAGTGGTTGGGAAAAATTAATGATCATAAATATATGCTGATATGACTTACAAGGCGGATTCCAAAACCTTAATTCATTTCCCTTGATTGTTTACATCTTTTTATTGTTTTATATCTTTTGCTTAGTTTAACTATTTGCTTAGTTTTTTTTAATCTCAGAAAAACCAATTTTTATTAAAACTAGATTAGGATTAATTTGGTTAAGATTTGATTTAATTTTCCTACATTCATTCAAGTCCCTGTGGGTTCGACTTCGTTCTTATCAAACTATACTTCGGTACGGTTCGTGCACTTGCGAGTACTTTAAAATTTCACAACAAGTTTTCAACCTAGTTCTTTTGGTTTATTAATTCTTGATTATAAAATTGGATATCGCTTGTTATTTGTCTGTTAATGGACACAATTTATTATTTGATTTTTAGAATTGGATATATCTTGTGATTTGTTTGGCTACGGATACAATTGATGATTTGGTTTTATACTTAAGAAGCGACGCAGAACATGCTTTTGATTTTTAAAATAAGGATTTTAATGAGAATATTTTCCATGATAGCAAGATTGATTTCTAGATTATCATGTAGTGAGTTGGGAAAAATTAATGATCATAAATATATGCTGATATGACTTACAAGACAGATTCCAAAACCTTAATTCCTTTCTCTAGATTGTTTATATCTCTTTACTACTTTATATTATATCTTTGCTTAATTTTATTATTTGCTCAGTTTATTTAATTTCAAAACAACCAATTTTTATTAAACTAGATTAGGATTAAATTGGTTAAGATTTGATTAATTTTCCTATGTTCATTCAAGTCCCTGTGGGTTCGACCTCGTTCTTGTCAAACTATACTTTAGTATGGTTCGTACACTTGCGAGTATTTTAAAAATTTACAATAGATCACGTGTGTTAGAATTTTTAAAACAAAAAAATTCAATAAAATAATGAGAGTTTTACACCTTTTAACTTAAACCTGGAATAACTTAAACCCAACTCATTTATATATATATATATATATATATATGAGAGTTTCACACCTTTTATAGCAAAAACATATGAAAGTTTTAAGTCTTGAAAATTTTTAGGACTCCATATTTAAACCATTAATACTATATAGTCTACGTTCAACTAATATTCTTGCGATTCCTTTTATAGACTACTATATCACCACTCAATTGTCAACTTCATTTTGTCACCTTCAATCAATCTTATTATATCGTACATCTTTTTTTCATAGTAGTCTCACTCTTGAATGTTCACTTGAAACATACTGAAGCTATGTACATGACCATGCATCTTGCTTTTTCTTCACATCAAATGCTACATGGTAGACTGTTCATTTCTTATCACTTTCACGTGAATCCAATGTGCGAAAAAGTATGTGTTCTAGAGATATATATATATATATATATTTTTTTTTTCCTTCCCGTGGAATTAGACTCTGAGAACTTGTCCAAGTAAAGTAGCTATCCCTATCCTATGCACCCAATTTGCGTGCGGGATAGAAAAAATTGATTTAAAAGATGCCTAACAAGTGCATCAAAATTTCAACAATAACTCTAAATTTCGTACTTCTTCTTGTTAACACCATGTTCATACAATCACACTTTTATCATTTGTGCCATCGTATAATTGTAAGAAGACAAACAAACAGTCTATGGACAAACTCTTGGTCCATACGTAAATTCGCTATGTTTAGAATTATTGGAAAAAATTCCCTCGAAAGAAACAAAAAACGAAAATGTTCATGTGTAATCCATAGTTTAAATCGTTCCTAAGAGCTGTGTGTATTTGCTTTTAAAACATAACAAACAAAAACAAAAAAACGTGTCCAAAATTTAGACAGTAACTCTTAATGTCCGAACAAACTCAATAAAACAACCTCCATAACACAATCGACAACATCAAAAAGCAATCCAAACAAGATAAGATAATGTTCTGTTACTTTCATGGCATTTATTTCAGTCACCTATCTTAGGTCGGATGCTTTTAGAGAGAGCACAATGAACTTTTCTATCTTAGGTTCATTTATGGTCTCACCTAAGTTGAAAGTAGAGTACACTATGCCATTGAGTTTAGCATAAAACTTACAAAATATCTCAACTTCATCATGATTCCTCAAACATAGAGGTGAGCATCTGTAGTTTTGCAGCTTTTCTAGGTTTCTTTCTTAAAACAAATTATTATTGTTCAATTTTATTCTTCCAATTAAAAATCAATAATGGGCATTTAAATTCAACTTTTCATTATTTTTTTTCTTAAAAATAATTTTAAAATTTATTTTAGCACAATTATTGTTCAAATTTATTTTTCCAATTAAAAAATTTGTGCATAAGGATTAAATTATTAATTATTTAGTTATTGAAAGAATCTGTATAAGAAAATTTTAAATAATTTAAATTTATATAGGGCGTTTATATATTTATATACTTGAGGTTGGATTGTGTAAGGTTGGATTGTGTAAATTTATAGATAAGATCATAAAATATCAAATTATCCACTTCATAGTAACAATATATAATTTTTTTAAGACTATAAGATTAGTGAATCCAAATTTTATCAGTTCATTAAAAAAAATTCTATCTAATTAACTCAAAGAATAAAATTTCAATTATATTTTAGTTATTACTTACTAGTATAGATTTGTGAAGGGGATAAAATTTATTGTCATTGTATTTATTATTTATGAGAAAAAAAAAAAAGTTAATCAAATAACTTGCGTACAAGCTTGGGTTTGATTGAAAAGACAATGAAATATGCTTAAACATGTAATCTAACTTAACGATGAGCTCAAACTCAGCTCATGTTTTAAAATTAAATGAACAAATTTAAAAATTTTGATACTCCCACTACAAAAAACTGGACCTATAGTGGCGTTTCAAAAACACCACTATAGGTCCATAAAATGCCACTATAGGCCCATTTGGGCTATAGTGGCATTTGCTATAGTGGCATTCGTAAACGCCACTATTGTACCGCTATTATAGACATATAGTGGCGTTTCTCAAAAACGCCACTATAGATGTACCCTTAAATGCCACTATAGGTTGAAATTGTTTTTTTAAAAATGCTATAGTAGCGTTTCAGAAACGCCACTATATAGACCTATAGTGGCGTTTCAAACGCCACGATAGCCAAATTACAAAAAAATTAATTTACCTGTAGCAGCATTTGTAAATGCCACTATAGGTCCATAACCTATAATGGCGTTTTTAAAACGCTACTATAGGTAAATTAAAATTTTTTTTAAAGGCTTATGGTAGCATTTGTAAATGCCACTATAGAAACATACCTATAGTGGTGTTTGAAAATCATGAAATGTGAAGTGAAAACAAGAAAACTCATACCTTTTTCTAGAAGATTGATGCAGAAATGATGCAAAAATGAAGGATTTTCACAGATGAGCACAGCGAGTTTCAAAGAGAGAAATGGAGAAGACAATGAATAATCACAAAGTACGAGGGAAAAACTGAAAAGTTTTTTGAAAACTGACTCTAAAACCCAAAACGCGCATTTTTCGCGACTGGAATAAGTCACCAAGGTAAGCCACGAAACACTATAAAGCAAGATTCTTGAAAAATCTTCTAAGCGTTTTTCGCGACTGGAAGATCTACCCGTGAGAGAGTCGAGAGCTGAGCCGTGAAAATCTCTGTGTACCCTCGCGACTAGACCTTCCACCCGCGAACAAGTCGCCATACTGAGCCGTGAAATATGCAAAAATTCAAATTTTGAAAAATTTTCTAAGTCCTTTTCGCAACTAGGGCATTGACATGCCAGTGAGCCGCGAAAAATCTCTGGAAGGGCTCGCGACTGGTACTTGAGACTGGGCCAGCCCGCGACTTAGTCACCAAAACAGGGCAACACTATTTGATTAACAAAGATTGAGTATGTGAAAACACATTTAATCAAGTACAATCACACAAATGAATATGGCATTCATTGAACATAGAATTGTGTGTGGATATCAAAAATGAGATAGTCCTTAGTCTAATGTGAAGTTTCAATGATCAATTCAATCAAGGCATACACAACAAGCACTAGATAATGTGACCTATCTCAATTATAGAAACATGCATATATGACCTCCTACAAGCACTTGATAACAATTCTTTGAAACTTTTCATTTGGCTCCATATTCAACATATCATTTGTATTTTTTGAGCAAAGAAAATCTCATTTTGAGATAGATGCCTGAAATTTTTGATATTTCAATTGATGAATTAGCTTTTGGCTTTTTGGGCATCAAACATTTTATTTTGGTCGCTTTCCTTTTTCCTAGTCGAATACTAGTATGTGCGACAGGCTTTTGCAGCTCTATATCTCTTTTCATTTGGATCTTTACATTTAGAGAGCTCTTTTAAGCATAAAAATAAAAAGTGGGAAAATATATAGGCATGAGTTTATGCATATCTCAAGATCAACAAAACCATTCACTAATTATTTATGACAAGGTTGAAGATCTATTTACAACAGTCACATAGGTTTCAGAATTTCTTCCACAATGATATGAGTGCATGAGAGACAAGCTAAGCTCATTAAATGCACAAAACCATTAGTACAAAGGTACAAGACAAAACATGCTTTGAAACAAAACTCAACAAAGCCGATCAAACATTTTGGATTTTCTACTTTTTATGTGTTTCTGGATTTTTGACACAAAAACAGTAAAAGATTGATAAAAAACATAACAAAAAAAAATGTAAAAACATTTGAACCAAAGACAAACACACACACAAAATAACAACCTAAATACGAGCAAGAAGCACACAACCAAGCATATTCACGAACATGGAAAGTATTGATGCATGGACATGTTGTAATGCTTATGCATGAGTACTCTTCGTTACCCACACGTCACGTGCGTTTGGGGTGATATCCTTAACGGATTGGGTATGAGAATTAGGACTATCAAACCTTCGTGTGAAGCTTTCCAGGCAATTTGTGAAGGCACCGATCATCTTCATCACGTCCATCATTCCTGGATCACGGTTTTGACTTCTTGGTTGCTCATCACCCCAAGACCTCATGTCATTTCTTCTTCCTTGTGACCAAGGTGCACTTGCATTGTTGTCTGCTCTCAGCTTTTGACAGTTGGGTCTGGTATGTCCTTGCAATCCGCAATAGTGACAAACATATTCCGTTCTAGGACCCTACTGTGATCTTGGAATTGATCTCCCTCTAGCTCCATATCGGGAATTTGATTGATTATGGGACTTATTTAGCACTCGTTGATCAGCCACATTCTCCTTCCTTTCAGTCTTAACTTTCTCAAGAATAGGCTTATCCACAGCCGTCTCTTTGGCCCTTACAAACCTCACTTCTTTGGTGTCATTTGCTAATGAGCTACTTCCTCCAGTATATCCTGATTCGGACTTGTCTGAGGCATGTTTTTGAGATGAAATAACATCATCTAACTTCCTAGAGGAGACCCTATCTATCTTGGCATGAGCTTGCACTACCTCTTGCTCAAGAAATCTCACTTTTGTGTAAGCTTCTGATAGCTCACCATTAAGGGCTTCAATCTCACACTTTGCCTCCTTGTATCTAACCAGCAGGCTTTTGTAATCTTCCTCAGCTCTCTTCATTTTCTTCACAGCTACCTTTGCCACCTTGGTATATTCACCTAATTTTTCAAGAAGTAAGGCGTAATTCTTTTGAAGACTAGATGTATCTTCTTCTTCTTCTTCAACCTCTGATTCTTCAACAATCCCAATAGACTCCGAATCAGAATATTCGCCAAGTTCCTTCACAAGTGAACCCAAATCATCCGAGGATTCCATATGTGCAATGGTCATGAATGCGGAGTAGTTTCCTTCTCTGTCACAGCTCTCTTTAGAATCAGAAGTTGAAGAGTCTGTATCACTCAGCGTTGTAGCATATGCCTTACCTTTCCCTCTTAAGAAATTGGGACACTCCTTCTTGAGATGTCCATAAACATTGCATTCAAAACACACAATGTCCGAAAGAGATTAAACATCCTTCCCTTATTTCCTCGTAAACTCTTTCCTATCACCTCTTGAAGATGAAAATTTCCCTCTATTGAATGGTTTCCCACTATTCTTCATTTTCAGAAATTTTCGGAAGTTTTTCGCAAGGTATGCTACTTCCTTCTCCACTCCATCTTCTTCGGAAGGATCATCCATTCTTTCGATGATGGTTTTGAGAGCAAGCAATTTACTCGCCCTGTGGGAAGGCAGTCCCAGTTCATATGTTTGGAGAGACCCAATCAGCTCCTGAATTTTGATCTCATCCAGGTCTTTACTCTCTTCTATGGCTGTGACTTTTGCTCTAAAGTTTTCAGGCAAGGACCTCAAGATTTTTCTCACCACCTTAGTATCTTCAATCTTCTCTCCAAGATTGAGCTTAGCAATGACAATTTCATTGAGCTTCCCATAGAATGAATCAAACGATTCATCTTCACCCATCTTGAGCTCTTCAAACTTGGTGGTAAGCATTTAAAGCTTTGTGTCCTTTACCTTCTTAGTCCCCTCATATGTAGTCTCCAAAATCTCCCAAGCTTCCCTGGCCACTGTCATGTGAGATATCCTTTGGAATTCATCTAGAGACACACCACAGAATATAGCATTTAAGGCTTTACTGTTAGCATTGGCTGCCGCAAGAGCTGCCTTATCCCAGGTGGATTTTTCAGCCATTGGCTTGGTCCAACCTATTTCAACCGCATCCCACACGATGTTATCAATAGAGCATAGAATTGCCCTCATTCTAACTTTCTAGAAGGCATAATTATTACCATAAAAAAATGGTGGAACATTGAGAGATTGAGACCTATCCATCTCAACAAGGGGTCAAGAATCACATTCAGATATTAAAACCACAACAAGTGTACCCGCTCTGATACCAATTGAAAGTTCAATATGTGTAAAAAATACCCTTGAACGTTTAGACCCCAAATTATAAAATATCAATTCAAGCTTTATATCAAACAATCAATGTGCGGAACAGGATAACAAGCTTATAACAAAATTAATAAACAATCTAAGCCAAATATAAACACATCTACAGTAGTAAATATAAGGTAAAGATAGAGGGAAGAAAGATGCAAACACACGGACAACACACGATGTGTTATCGAAGAGGAAACCAAAGTCCTCGGCTTAAAACCTTTCCGCCACCCTCCAAGCGGTAAATAATCCACTAAAGAATGTAGTTGGGATGCATGAATAGCAATAGACCCTCCAAGCCTAATCTACCTAGGTACCTAAGCCCTCCAAGCTTCCTGCTCCAACGAGGTTGCGCCGAACCTATTTCTTCTTTAGTTTCCCGGATTTCGTTACTATACCATAGCATCAACCAATGTATATTGGTTCCTTCCAAACTGCTTCCCAACAGCACCAAATAAACCTTCTCACAAACGTGGGTGTGGTGAGATAAGGATTTGGCTAAAGGCCTCTCAAGAATGTGACAATGGAGAGGAAGAGAGTAGAGGAATTTGTAGAGTCTCTAAGGTAAAGATTGGGGATGAGGCAATCTTGTTTTTCTCTAGGGTTTCTCTTACAAAATTCTCTCTAGAAGCTCACTCAATTTAGTGGGTATAAGGGTCTATATATAATGGTGTGTGTTTGGAATACGAAGAGACAGTTTTTTCCAAATAGTGGTTGGCGGCCTGACCTCGCGGCTTGTCCAAGTCGAGAGTTCAAGTCGCGAAGTAACGGCCTGGCCAGCCTGGGATTTTTTTCCTGTAGTACGATAGCTGGTGTGACCCTTCAGCTCCCCTGTGTGCATCTCACGTGCCAGCATTTGGCGGCTTGCCAGTCGCGAGTCAGCCGTGAGTTCTAGCTGCGAAACTCTGCCTTCTTGCATATACTTGAGTTTTTCTTCATATCTTCTTACACACTACCCTTACAATGATCCCACCTAAATACAGGGTTACTAAGTGCTTAAATTACAAGCAAATTGGCACGGAATAAAGCCAACAAGATGGTTGATAAATTTCAACCTTACAAACTTGTCGCTAACTCGTGCTATGCACGAGAACCTACCTATTTGTGAGGTACACTAAAATAATTTTATAAAATCTTAAATTGATTAAGAAACTACATCATTGTATGATTTGCTCTTGTATGACTTCAATTTGTGTTACAATTTGATGAAGAAGTCATTGCTTGAACGTGCAATGGCTTACAAAAATTTTTTTTGTCAAACAATTTCAGATACTGCAAAAAAATAACTCAAAAATTCAAAAATTAAAATTTTTGAAAGACCAAAAAATATTAAAGAATTAGATGATTCGCTGCTTAGAAATTATTGAAACAAAACAAAATATGTATGACTAAATAATGGAGAAATATAAGAGAAAGATGGATTATATTCAAAAGAATAATCTATGACTATAATTATTGAAAGGAATCAAAAGATTCAGAGCCTGCATATATATATATATATATATACACACACATATACACACACACACACAACAAAGAAATATAAGAGAAAGATGTGTTACCATCAAAAGAATAATTCAGATGTTAAAACTTTTAAACAACTAAAATATTGCAAAAACTAACACAAATTCAGATGTTAAAACTTCTAAAATGCCAAAAAGGATATATAATTAAAGAATAAGTTATTGAAACAATTCAAAAGAGAAATATAAGAAAAAGAAAGAAGTTCACAAACCCATAAAATAATAAGTTTTAAATATTAACGGGTCTAAACTTTAAATGATGAAAAACCATAAAAAAATTTTAAAAAAATTACATGAAAAAACCATAATATATATATATATATTTTTTTTTTTTAAACAAAGTAAAGGAGAAGAAAATAACAGAAGAAGTGCTCATACATATACTCAGCTTTAAAAAAAATATTGAGGTTTGCACTACTTTTATAGTGTTCATGATTAACCTTGCAAATTTAGAGATAAATGATCAACTTTTGAGTTTGAATTTATGTTTGACTCTCTCTCTTATGTATTTGTGTATAAAAGAATACACAAATTTGTATGATTCAAGGAAAAGATGCAGATTACAAAGAAAGTATCAAAATATTCTCACAAAATCCAAACTCTAAAGAGCTCTCTCACCACAAGGAGAAACCTTAATTTTCCTGAAGTAAATTGCCTTAACTTGAACTCTATTACATTACAAACCAATGTTGAGGCACAAAACATGTGTGTATATATATATATATATATATAAATATCCGTGGAGCATAATTATGGAATCCAAGTAGGACTCTTTTGATAAGCATCCAATTAGGACATGTATTGCTTAAGTCGGCAAAAGTATTTTATATGGATTTCTAATATATATATATAAAACTGAAGCCGTGCGATGCACCGTATAGTTAACAAATGTTAAATATTTTCACTTTTTTCAATGTTACAATGAGTTAAAAAAAAAAAAAAAATCAGAGGATCCAGAGTTAGAAATTAATTAAACAAAACAAAAATATATATAACCATACAATAGAAATATATAAAAGAAAGATGGGCTACCCTAAAAAACAATTACATGGCTATACTCTATAGTTTTACAAATCTGCCAAATAGTTTTAGATATTACAAAAAATAATCCAAAAATTTAAAAGTTTAAACTTTTGAAAGGCCAAAAAATTTAAAGATTCAGAAGATTTTAAGCTTAGAAATTACCGAAACCAAACAAAATAATAATAATATATATATATACACACACACAATAGATAAGTATAAGAGAAAGATGGGTTACCTTCAAAAAAATAGTCCTTATAGCTTTGCAAAAATTACATTCACAATATAAGGAAAGACATGACATATTTTCAAAATTCAAAAAAAAAAAAAAAAAATACATGAGCCACATCTACATATGCATATTTTCTAGTTTCCACCAAACTTGAGAATATGTAATAAAATTTTTTCAAGGAGAATATGTATCATAAATTGTCAAATACGTATTATTTCAGGCCAAATACTTTTAGGATTTGGTGCATAGAATACCTATTGGAAAGAACGAAGTAAAGGTTGCCTTAATTCAAATTAGCCAATTTAAAAAAAAAAAAAAAAAAAAAAAGTGTCTCTAATGTCGTCATGATCCGATTCTCTTCCTCATGCATGCATGGTAAACAACTCACCCTATTTTCCTTTATAAAACCTAAATCAGGAATAGTCATGCCTAATTGTTGGAATTAAAGTTGGGAAACCTTGAATAATATGTCTAATTCTCTTCCTCAAGCCCTATATTGTAACAATTGTATGTATATGTATCACACGCATTATAGTATTAGTTTATATACGAATAAGAAACCTTAATTAATAGAAATATCTTATACATATATTTTAGTAAGAATATGCGTATATTTGATATGTAACAATTATTTTAAATATCATATATTACATTAGCTTTCAATAAGTATAAGGTTATTCTCAAAAGAATAAGAATAAGGTTGAAAGAGTGAAATTTGTGAATTAAATTAATTGGTGGCGTTCCCATAATTTTTTTTTTTTGGAAGTGTCAAGTTCGTTTTGTGAGTGCTACTACTTTTCCTACAATTCGGCACTTTATGAATTTATTTTCTCAATTTTTCCTAACTATTATTGAAGCCAAACAATTTAGTGTTTCAACATAGCCAACCAAGACCTCATGAATCTAGATTCCTAAGCAGATAAATTAAAATTCATAAGCAAATCTAAATATCACCCAAAAGAATGTATTAATTCCCAAAAAGATGCCAACACCAGCAAAAAAAGGACAGAAACTTCATTTCAAAAAGGAATTTTAATTGGAAGAAATTTGTAATGATATGGGCGGAAAATATGGAAAAATAAATAAAAGCCATATGCTAACCTCCATGACCATCATAGACACCAAAGAAAGGTGGAACTGCCCAAATTTGGATAAGCTGCATGCTACAAAAGAAAAGAAAATACGGTAAAATAGCATAATCTATAGAAAATCATTGAGATTATGAGTCCACTCAATAGACCCATTGAAAAGGCAATCCGAAGAAGTCATTGAAAAATACAAAACAAATTTTGGCCAGCAGTGTTTACGAAATAGAAGCAAAACAAACAAAATATAAAAAATTTCAAACTCAAGCACTTAACAATTGATCACAGTTATTTAGAAATTAGAACACCCAAAGTCCTTTTCACATAATCACAAAAATCAATATCTCTGTGAAGAGAGGCCAACCCCATCACCATGAATCTAAAAAACACTGATTAAAAAGAGAAAATTACAGAGACATTGAAACTTGGTGATTGAAAAAAGAAAATTTCATGGAGAAAAGGCCATGTCGAATTGAAGGAGTTTTTCCCCTCACTTTGATGTTTGCTTTCTACGTTGCCTTGGTCCTTACATTCAGGTTTAGGTTTAGGTTTTAAGAGATTTATATATTACTACTTAGTGGCTGAATTTCCCGTGCATCAGTTTTTATGTTTTTATGTTTTTTTTTTTAATTTTTTATATATTATATTTAAATATTGTGTTGTCGAGGAAAATTGTAGAAGTTTCAGAGGTTTCGGTTATATATATATATATATATTAATAAAATTGCTACCTCTACGCAGCCAAATAAGGTTAGAACATAGAACTTAGATTTTTTTTTTTTCGTGAGTACCACTAGAAAAATATTAGTTCCATATTATGCGGATGTAGCTCTGTATTGCATCCTTAAATTAGATCACGGACCTCCCTCATCACTTATGCTGGTGCCACTCTATAGTAGATATGATTGAATATAACCTTTTAGGGGGCATTTGATTCATTGTGATGTGCGTTTAATGTGATGCATGTTACGATGATGTGACATTAAGACTTTTAGTTTATTTTATTTTTCTAACATTACTATAATCTAAAATTACAAAATATCACATCATCTTAATCTCGTCATTTTTCTAAACAATATAATATTGTATTCTTGTATTGAGATTGTAAGGTTGAAATGTATCAACCATCTTGTTGGCTTTATTTCGTGCTAATTTGCTTGTAATTTAGCACTTAGTAATCCTGTATTTAGGTGGGATTCATGTAAGGGTAGTGTGTGAAGAGAGTGTGAAGAATTGCTCAACTTTGTGCAAAGAAGCAGGGAGTTGCGGCTAGGACTCGTGACTGACTCGCGGCTTGCAAGTCGCCAAATCATGTGCACGTGAGAAGCATGCGGGAAGGTGAAGGGTCACGCCAACTATTGCACTACAGGACAAAAGTCCCAGACTAGTCAGGCCGTTATCTCGCGACTTGAACTCGCGACTTGGACTAGTCTCGAGGCCAAGTCGCCAACCAGCCCTGTTTGGAAAAAACTGACTCTTCGTATTCCAAACACACACCACTATATATAGACCCTTATACCCACGAAATGTAGAGAGCTTCTAGAGAGAATTTTGTGAGAGAAACCCTAGAGAAAAACAAGATTGCCTCATCCCCAATCTTCACTAAGAGACTCTTCAAATTCCTCTACTATCTTCCTCTCCATTGATACATTCTTGAGAGGTCATTAACCAAATCCTTTTCTCACCACACCCATGTCTGTGAGAAGGTTCATTTGGTACTAAGGGAAGCAGTTTGGAAGGAACCAATGTCTATTGGTTATTGCTATGGTTTATAGCGGAATCCGGTAAGCTAGAAAGGAAAAAGGTTCGGCGTAACCTCGTTGGAGCAGGAAGCATGGAGGGCTTAGGTACCTAGGTAGATTAGGCTTGGAAGGTATTGCTGTTCATGTATCCCAACTACATTTTCTAGTGGATTATTGACCGCTTGGAGGGCGGCGGAAAGGTTTTACGCCGAGGACTTCGGTTTCCTCTTTAATAACACATCGCATGTTGTCTTTGTGTTTGCATCTCTCTTCCTTTATCTTTGCCTTTTATTTTTTTGTTGTGGATGTGATTATAATTGGCTTAGATTGTTTATCAATTCTGTGTTTGGCTTATGTTTATGTTCTGCACATTAATTGTTTGATAATAAGCTTGAATTGATATTTTATAATTTGGAGTCTAAACGTTCAAGGGTGTTTTACACACATATTAAACATTCAATTGGTATCAGAGCGGGTGCACTTGTTGTTGTTTAAATACTTTAGTGCGATCCTTGACCCCACTTTGAGATGGACAGATCTTAATCCCTAAATGTATCACTATTTTTTGATGGTAATAATTATGCATTTTGGAAAGTCCGTATGAGGGCCTTTTTGTGTTCTATTGATGATGTTGTGTGGGATGCTGTTGAGGTTGGTTGGACTAGGCTGGAGGCTGCCAAATCCACTTGGGATAAGGCAGCTCTTGCGGCGGCTAATGCTAACAGTAAAGCCTTAAATGCGATTTTTTGTAGTGTCTCTCCAGAAGAATTTCACAGGATTTCACATATCACCGTTGCTAAGGAAGCATGGGAAATTCTGGAGACAACTTATGAGGGGACTAAGAAGGTGAAGTACACCAAATTCCAGATGTTGATCACTCGCTTTGAGGAGCTAAGGATGAGTGAGGATGAGTCTTTTGACTCCTTTTACAGTAAGATGAACGAGGTGGTCATCGACAAATTTAACTTGGGAGAAAAGACGGAGGATTCTAAAATTGTAAGGAAGATCCTTCGATCACTGTCGGAAAATTTTCGTGCCAAAGTAACGGCTATTGAAGAGAGCAAGGATCTTGGCAACATCAAGGTTCAAGAGTTGGTTGGTTCATTGCAAACGTATAAATTGTCGCTGCCCACATAGAAGAAGAGCAAATCTTTTGCTCTTAAAACAATTGATGAGAGAGTGGCATCTCATGACCCTTCAGAAGAGGTTGTAGTAGATAAAGATGTGGCATACCTTGTAAAGAACTTCCAAAAATTCTTGAAACTCAAGAACGGTGGGAAATTTGGTGACAAAGGAAAATTTCAAAGTTTCAAGAAGGAGAAGAAAGAATTCCGAAGGAAAGATGATAAAGATTTCCAATCTTCTCAAGGAATTACATGTTTTGAGTGTAATGGACATGGACATTTCAAAAAGGAATGTCCCAACTAGGGGTGTGCAAAGCTTCATCGGAGCCGACCCAACCAACCGGTGCCAACGACACCATCCCGACTGTAGCGCCAACCGAATAAGGCGAGGCCAGCGTTCGGACTTTGCCCTCCATTCCGATGCTGGTGCGGTGAAATTATCGGATTGAGAAATCTGAAACCGAGATTATGCCAAGCCGAGCCGATACAAAGTCTGTAGTTCTCTTTCTTTCTTTTTATTTATTTATTTTTTTTTTTTTTATGAAGCTGATAAAATGATGTTGTATCATGTATGGGTGTTATAATAAAAGCAAAACAATGCGTTTTATGCTAGGTTTTCAGATTCTCAGGCTATATAAGTTCATATTTGTCTCAGAGTATCTTTTAACTCTCTCTCTCTCGCTCTCAGTCTTGAGTCTCGCCTGACGCAGAACAACCGTAGGTAAGCTTCTTCGTCTTCGTGTTTTCAGTTTTGTAACTTTGTTTGTCTTCGTGTTTTGCTATTTTTTCCTTTTCATTATGATGTGGAAGAATTATAACAGGTGCCATGAACATGACCCGTCAGCTTCTGTTCTAGCTGACGGGTCGAGGCGTGACGTAAGGCAAACGGGATGAAATGCATACCGACTAAACCAAGTCCAACTGACGGGCTGAAGTCCCCAAGTCCCCACAGACGGCGCCAACTGATGATGCCGAAAATCTCACCAGTGAGTTGCACGACGCTTGTACGCTCAAAAAACAACACCTGCACAACAAAAAGGAAAGGACCTCACAGAGAGCACCGGTGTGGTGCCGGCCAAATACCCTCCGAAGGTCAAGTTAGAACTTCTTTCAACTCTAGAGTGCTAGAGAGGGGTTAATTATGCGTACCTCGGCTCATGAGGGTATTGGGGTTTTTATAGTAGTAGTGGGTGGACCTTTTTTCTTGGAGTAGAAGTCTTTTCCTTGTAGGAATCCTTATGCGCGTAGATTGCGGAATCCTTTCCTTATAGGACTCTGATACTGGGCGTGGAGTACAAGCAATT
>NW_027069751.1:516416-568706 GCF_002906115.3 Quercus suber
ATTTCTTCGACGGCAACATGTGCTGACGTCTCCCTCTCTGACGACCAGGAGGAACTCTCAGACTCACTACTTGAGCCTGAACCAAACACCTCGTCGTAGCCCGCTCCTTCGCGGACCGACGACTGATCACTCGACATCTACCTACAAGTGACGGGTGTAAACTAAGCACCTAGGATGACGACCTCACTTTAAAAAAGAGAGGATAAAAATTGAAAGCAGGCGAGAAAGGAAGGGAAACTTACAAGTTCTGGAGTGACGGTTGAAAAAGCAACAGCAGGAGCGTTGGTAGAACTGACGGAATGTAGGCGACGGATGTGCTCTCCAGGAATCAAGTGAATGAAATAGTGAAAATGAGGAGAGGGGACCACATATATATAAGCTAAAACGCACGGAAGACGAAGCGACGTCCGCGTATCCGACACGAAGCCAATCCAAGCATGCCACCTGTCCCAGCATTTAATGCTATAAGTGTCAGCAGTAATGATTCTTGTCTTGAGTCAAAGAGACAGGAAGCGACGAAAACAAACTCCATAACCCGTCAGGTGAAGCCGACGGAGATATGGAGTAGGGGGCAACTGATGTGGAAGAATTATAAACAAGTGCCGTGAACATAACCCGTCAGCTTCTGTTATGGCTGACGGATCGAGACGTGACGTAAGGTAAACGGGATGAGATGCATACCGACTAAATCAAGATGAAACTGACGGGCTGAAGTCCCCAAGTCCAACTGACGGCTTTTGAAGCCGTCAGGTTACTGAACGAAGCTTGAAGGCCGACGGGAATTACAGGCTGACGTCTTAAGAGGCTGACGGTTCTGTGAAGACTATAACTTGGTCATCACGCATGGGTTTTAGAAATTGCTTGTACTCCACGCCCCGTATCAGAGTCCTATAAGGAAAGGATTCCGCAATTTACGCGCATAAGGATTCCTACAAGGAAAAGACTTCTACTCCAAGGAAAAAAGGTCCACCCACTACTACTATAAAAACCCCAATACCCTCATGAGCCGAGGTACGCATAATTAACCCCTCTCTAGCACTCTAGAGTTGAAAAAGTTCTAACTTGACCTTCAGAGGGTATTTGGCCGGCACCACACCGGTGCTCTCTGCGAGGTCCTTTTCTTTTTTATTGTGCAGGTGTTGTTTTTGAGCGTACACGCGTCGTGCAACTCACTGGTGAGATTTTCGGCATCATCAACCTAGATACATTCGTGAGCAGAGATTCCCCTTACAAAAGCAAAGTAATTAGTAAATCCAAGAAAAGACAATTACACCAAGCTTGGCCTTTCAGTCTTCTATCAAACCAAGTTACTCTCAAAAAATTACATATCTTATTAGCAAAAATTTCACAATTGTGCCAATTATAGAGCTAGAGCTTGCATTTTTTTTTTTTTGGTTTTAATCTTGAAATCAATAGCAAGATGTCTAGAGTTTTATAGCATCTTCAATCTTCTCCCAAAGATTGAGCTTGGCAATCACTATCTTATTGAGCTTCCTTTAGAATGAATCAAACGACTCATCATTGCTCATCCTTAGCTCTTCAAATCGAGTAGTGAGCATTTGAAGCTTAGTGTCCTTAACCTTCTTAGTACCTTTGTAGGTAGTCTCAAGAATGGTCCACGCCTCCTTGGCAGTCTTCACATGTGAGATCCTGTGAAACTCATCAGTAGAAACACCACAAAAATAGTGTTAATCGCTTTGCTATTGGTGTTTGCCAAAGCAAGATCAGCCTTATCCCATTCGGATTTGGTGGTAGTGGGTCTAACATACCCACTTTTAACAGAATCCCATACCATCTCATCAATAGCACAAAGAAATGCCCTTATATGTACTTTCCAAAAAGCATAATTGCTCCCATAAAAAAATTGAGGAGCATTGAGAGCTTGAGATCGATCCATCTCACTAGTGGTCAAGGATCACACTAGGATAATCAAATCCGATAAGTGTACCCACTTTGATACCAATTGAAAGCTTGAATTAGTGTAAAAACATAAGAGCTTATTTAGACCTCCAAATAAAAATACGGCTCGGTTACTTTTACTCTAACTTTAACTAAGTGCGGAATAAGAGTAAATGTGCGTAAACAACCGATAAAGCTACTCTAAGCCATATTCAACAAATATCAATGATAAAATGAAAGTTTAAAGAGTAGGAAAGAAGAATGCAAACACAAGATAAGACCAAGACGTGTTATTGAAGAGGAAATCGAAGAACTTGGCGAAAAACCTCTCCGCCACCCTTGAAGCGGTAAATCTATCCACTAGAGAATAAGTTGGAGTACACGAATAACAAAAGACTCTCCAAGCCTAGTCTACCCCATGTACTTGAGCCCTCCAAGCTCCTGCTACCAACTGGCTTCTTGGATCCTTGTCTTCTCTAGCTTTCTCGGATCCCGCAATTCAGCCCGATTGCATCTGCCAATGATTGGCTTCTTCCAATACTTCCCAACAGCACCAAAACCTCACTTTACACTCAGATTGGGTGTGGTAAGTGTTTGGGTTATCAACCTTTCAAGGATTTGGATATAGAGAGGTAGGAGTAGAGGAAAGCCACAAGGAAATGTGTAGATCATTGTGGGTATAACAATCTCTAAATCTCAAGTGTATTTTCTAGGATTTTCTCTCTGAAAAACACTCCTTAAAATATGTGAGTAATGAGGGTATATATAGTGTAGGTAAAGACTTGGTAAAGCAAAAATGACAAAATAGCAAAACAGAATGTTTTGTCAGTATTTCGCGAGAAGGCCTTATCCACGAGACACTCGCGAAAACTCCAGGCAGTCATGACTCTTTGCATTTCAGTCGTGTGCTCTACAAGTGGCTACTTTGCAGGATAGCTTCTCGTGAGCTTCTCACGAAATCCACTTGTTCTTCACTTTAAGCTTGAGTCTTCACACTCTCTCACACACAACCCTTACAATGAAAAACCCCACATAAATACGGGGAAAAATGATTGAATAAAATTACAATCAAATTTGGCACGGAATTAAAGCCAACGCAAAATTGTTGTAAATAACAACTTTACATGTTTGACGAAGACATTCAAGTGTTTGAAAACATTGATCACGTCAACTTACCAGACAACTAGTTCTATGTTGTTATGGACTGGTTTAAGAAATTCACATCAACAATTTATATGGCATTTGTGTCATGCATATTGGTCTGAATATGAATACTCCTATCCCCCGCTTCCCGCATCACTACTTTTCCTTGGGTTTCATCCCCTCTTGGCTTTCTTTGCACTTGTATGCTCATGAGTTTCTCAATTTTTGTGTGTTATTGTTTTTGGTTTTTGATTTGAAAGATCACAATGATGTCCACATGAAATTCAAGCCCAACAAACCGAAAAGCAAGCTCCTCTACACTCTAGAGAACTTTGCGTGTTGACAACCCAGATGACCTGAGCAATCTTTATCTCTCTCTCTCTGTCATAAAGATTTCCTATATTTTTCTTGTCATCCAAACATGGCATTAGTTTGTTGAATTTTTTTGCCCCCCTTAGGCTGCATTTGTTTAAGTAGTAAACGGAATCCAGAAAATATTTTACACCACGGGGCATGTTTGGGTTGGCCGGAAAATTTAGTCAAATGGAAAATGATTTCCGTTGACCATAAAATATCAAGCCTTGAAGTGTAAAATAATTTACACTTCTATTTTACCTTCAAACTAATTACACCCATTTTTAGTTTACCTGAACCGAGAGAAAGGAGATAGAGCTTGAACCTGAGACCTGAACCCTACCGCCAATTGAAGCCCACCGCCACCTGAAGCACGTTGCCGCCACCCTCTAGATTGAACTCTCATCGTCTCGATCTTGTCGCTGCCTAAAGCTTGCCGATGTTTGACCGATCTCATTGTCTCAATTTCATCGCCAATGCCATGACCGATCACTCTCTCTTCCTCCCTCTCTCAGTTTGACCAAATTTTTTAGTTTAATGAATTGTTTTGAGTAGATTTTTGTTTCTTTTAAGTGTGTATATATATATATATATTGAAATTTTCTATTATAAAATTTGTTTGGAAGCTGAGAAAATGGCTGAGAAAATGTGAGAAACCAGTAGAAAAATAGCATTTTAAGAATGCAACCAAACACCTGAAAATATTTTCCAAAACAATTTTCAGAATGCAACCAAATACTTGAAAATATTTTATTTTCCAAAAAATATTTTCACCTGAAAATATTTTACATTGAAACAAATGCAGCCTTAAAGTTGTATTTGTTTGTGGGAAAATTGGGTAGTTATGATGAGTATTCTTAGCTCCCTCTTCTGTGTTGTAAGGTTGCTGGCAGAATAGAACCTATGACTTTAAAGCCAACACAAAGTAATCAATCTATTTTTATTTTTTTCCCTCTGAGTTAGCTCTTTATTTATTTATTTATTTTTTATTATTATTATTATTTAGTTAATTTATTTATTTGTTTATTTAATTCTCTTTTATAGATTGGGATGAAGTGAAATAAATTAATCCAACACCTGCTCAGAGTGATGTTTAACAACTTTCTTATGAAACTATTAACGTTGATTGAATCCGTTTGTTTAGGCGTTTGTGCAGCCTAAACATGCATTTTAAATCAAATTGTTTTTATAAAGAAGCATAAAATGCTGTTTCAAATACGCAATAGAGTCTAGCTTTTCCACAGTTGCCCCTTTTTAAGGTTTCCACAACGTACAACGCAAACAAACGGACTTGCTGATCAGTTAGGGAATAAAACGAGGTTTGATTCTCAAAAAATGAATTATTTGGCTAATACAATTTTGAAGATATTAGCTAATATATATGGATTGAGTTCAAATTATACTTGGTATAACTTTTGACAATGTAACAACATCACTTGAAAATTTTTATTGGATGTATTTAGAAATATTAGTGGTTGGATTGCGTTTTATTTTGATACCTTGCAAAGTTTCAAGGTGACCAATGATTGAGTTATTATCGAAGAGTTAATAACATACAATTAACACGTAATTTAGTGTGCATGTTAAGAAAATGAGAACATATTATTCAATGGTTGAATTTTTATAATATTAATCTCCTAAAAAATTAAATGGTGTAACATGAACATAGACTTACACTAGGTGTAACTTGATCTTAACTTTACAAGCACCTAAAATGTATCGGTGTTGAAATATTATGCTCCAATGTACAAATAGAAACCATCATCATAACAATTTTTGAAATGTTGAGTTGGAACTTATGAAGTTTTTATTGGTTAAATTGGAAATAAAAATAAAAGAAACTAGTACCTTATGCTACATTATTTCCAACAACATTAATGATTAATCAAATATGGGGATAGTTAGCAATGAATATGATGCCTAAACATAAATATAAACACCCCTTCACGAATTTTCTGGCAATCGATACCAAATACCTAAATAAATGAGACTCTTCTTTTTCTCGAGTAGTTTCTCCTTCTCCTTTTCAAGAGAGGCTATGTCTCTTTGTTGACTCAGTTGATCTTCTTTACATTGATTCACGATGTTTGGGTTTGTGGGACAAAATTGCTTTTTGCCTCTTTCTGAAAAAAAATCCAGCATTTTGCCCTCTTTCTCAAACTAATTAGGGAAATGCCTCTCTTTTGAAAATCGAGTTTCTGAAAATCGATTTAGGCCCTATAATGGCGTTTTTAAGGACTCTATAGTGACGTTTTAAGGACCTATAGTGACGTTTTGTAACTCGATTTTCATAAAATTGAGTTATAGGTAAAAAAAAAAAGAAAAAAAATTGCATGTAACTCGACTTTATGAAAATCGAGTTACAAAATGTCACTATAGGTCCTTAAAATGTCACTATAGGGTCCTTAAAAATGCCGCTATAGGGCCTAAATCGATTTTCAGAAACTCGATTTTCAAAAGAGGGGCATTTCCCTAATTAGTTTAAGAAAGAGGGCAAAATGCTGGATTTTTTTTTCAGAAAGGGGCAAAAAGCAATTTTCTCCTGGGTTTGTGCTATATTCTTTTGCTCTTTGCCTAATTACATTGAGATGCGATCTTCATTGTTCCAAATGATCTTCTATATTCTTTATTTCCATATTGATCGAACTCGTTGGTTTATCTTCTCCATACTATAGCCAATTTCCTCTCTTTCTGATCACAAATAGAGGATAGAGGTTTTCTATATATACAATGTATCTAGAAAAAATTGACAAATGCCATTTCTGAGCAAAAATTGTAGCGTTTTGCCCATTTCCCAAAACTAATTAGGGAAATGCCCCTCTTTTGTAACTCAATTTTAGATAAATTGAGTTAAAAAAAAAATTTCTGGAGCCCTATAGCGGCATTTTAAAGAGCCTATAGTGACGTTTTAAGGACCTATAGTGGCGTTTTGTAACTCGACCTTCATGAAGTTGAGTTATAGGCAATTTTTATTTTTTTATTTTTTAACCTATAACTCGACTTCATGAAAGCCGAGTTACAAAACGCCACTACAGCTCCTTAAAACGTCACTATAGGCTCCTTAAAAACGCCACTATAGGGCCTAACTCGATTTATCTCAAATCAAGTTTCAAAAGAGAGGTATTTCCCTAATTAGTTTGGGAAATGGGGCAAAATGCTACATAATTTGCGCGAAAAGGGCATTTGCCCATTTTCTCCCAATTTATCTCTTTACTCTTCACTTATAATGATAGGATATTGCATGTGTCAACATTTGATGTAAAAATATTTCTCATGCTATAAAATTAATGATTTATTGTTATTGAGTTGTACTGGTAGATTAATGCTTTGGATACACAACCTTTCTAATAATAAATTATTCGTTAATTTTGTAAAAATAGAATAATAATTTATTTTATCGAACATACAAACAATATTTTGTTTCATGTCAATAGAAATATGATAAATTATTAGAATTTTGCCTCCTAGTTCTTGACTTTTAGGGATTGTTTCATTTTGGTCATTAGAAAAACTTCAATGTCAATTTAAACCATACTCCTTGTATACCCACTTTAGTGTGCTCCTTGCCATCATCTAACTCTCGAAAAATGTTGATATGGGTAATAAATTGCTTACATGTCACTTAATCACAAATGAAAATATTTAACTGGTTTTAGAAAATCACATCAACAATTTATGTGGCATTTGTGTTTAATTTTTTTTCTTTTTTTCTTTTAACTTTCATGCAAATTTCTCAGTAACCAAACAAGCACACACACCAAAAAATTTCAAAGTGACAAATCAAATGACAAATACCAGCTTAAAAATTCTCAAAATGGAACAATTTAAGCAGAACAATATGAGTAACAATACATAAGAAAAAATAATTTACATAAAAAAAAATCTAAAATATTGTAAGAATTTCTATTTTCAAAGATAGAGAAAACAATTTAACATATTTATTACTAGAAATTGGAAGATGTCAAAAAATGACGTTGTGTGAGGGGTTGTTTCTAATATTTGATTTCTTAATCAATTATAAATAATTTTTTTGATGATTTACTATATCGAACATCGATGATAAATCAATATTACGAGTTTTATTTTATTTTATTTCAAGATCAAGGCAATTTTCACAGATAGTAATGGAATAAATGAAAAGTTATATGACTTAATTACATTTTAAACAAAATTAGAGGATATAATTTGTAATTCAACTTAAATAGAATACAAAAAATGCTCTATCCAGTTATGGCATTTGTGTCAAGCATAGTGGTCTGAATATGAATACTCCTATCCCCCCACATCGCATACCACTATTTTTCCTTTGGTTTCATCCCCTCTTCGCTTTCTTTGCACTTGTATCTTCATGAGTAACTCTGTTTTTGTGTGTTTTTGGTTTTGGTTTTTGATTTGAAAGATCACAATGATGTCCACATGAAATTCAAGCCCAATAGATTGGAAAGCAGGCTCCTCTACACTATAGAGAACTTTGCTTGTCGACAACCCTGATGACTTGAGTGATCTCTATCTCTCTCTCTCATAAAGTTTTTCTATATTTTTCTTGTCATCCAAACAAGGCATTAGGTCTGGTGGGTTTTTTGTCCCCCATAAAGTTGTATTTGTTCATTGATTTGCATGTCACTAATCCTATATTTTGAAACATTGTTTTGGTGTAGAGTGGAGAAATATTGGGCATCACATAATTTTGAATCTTGTGAGTTAAATTCCAAAGTAGGTAGGATTGGGACCTGTCTTATCTAGATTGGGCTTAAACTATACACGTGGCCAATCTTGACTAGATTCATAATGGCTTCAAAATTTTGATTTTTTTTTTTTAAAATATTAAATATTTTTAACACACACGAAAAGAGAGGAGAATGTCTTAAAATAATTGACAGTAGTATATATCCAAAAGGACCTAACTCTTGTTGTAGTATAAAAATTACAATGAATCTCATGAAATTCACATTAATTGCCTATTTGTGTATGACATTTTAGGGTCACCTGGCTTTATTTGATGAGATTCATATCACGCTAATTTCTACTCGTTGGACTAATACTGGGGATGTACATCATTGACTATACAAAACTGAAGCACATACATTTTGTATGACTTTGTTCTATTCACCTTATGGCAATAGTAATTTGTGGGTTTTGGCTTACTCAAAATTTATATGATTCTCGCAGGACTTTTTGAACATGTTTTTAATGGATATTTACAGTCAATCCCCCCAGTTTAAAACCTTGTGTTGGCAATGTTATATATTGAATTTGAAAAGGTCAAAGTTGTTACTGTGCTTCTGTGAGTATTTACTTCGTTCATAGTAACAATCTCAAGATTCAAAAAAATCTGAACATTTTTTGCCTGATATGTAATACTAATGGGGTATGTTTTTGATTAATTTATGGGGCTCTAAGCCATGGAGGTACAATAGCGAGGGAAAAAGATGGAGAGGGAAGACATCAAGCTGCTAGTGAAAAAGTGGTGGGACATATACTATGATGAGTCATTGGACTACAACAACACAACTAAAGCCGGTGCTGAAAAAAATGACTTGAACCGATTCTTGATGGTTGTGTCAGAGGCTGTTGTTCACTATATGAACCCCTCTGTTTTGTGCTTGTTATAAGTTCAATGGAAATGAAGCTTGTGCAGTATTAGAAGTAATGGTCTTCTGTTTTTAGATGAAGACTTTCTTATTCCATATGTTTGTTATGGTCTTCTGCTTTAAGTCGAAGACATACACTCCTATTACATGTAAAGGGCTGGATTTTTTGGGAAACAATAAATAGTTTTTAAGTTATACCTAATGTAACTCTAATTAATATTATGTCACTTAATAACTTGTTATTGAATTCATATTTTAAAAATCTAACTGTTAAATTACATATTCTACATGTTCTTGACACATGTCAAATTTTATGCTAATTAGATGATATTTACTATTTGATCCATATGCATAATTCTAAACTGCAAAAACTTAAAATTTAAAAACTAGATTGATAATATAGATATTAATTTTTGATCATATCAAAATTATGCAAACATTGAAGAAGACATTGTAATCGAACGGTTAAATTCTCAAAATATGAATATAGCAAAAATTATTAGATTGTATAACATTACTTAGAATTACATCAAATATAACCTTAACCTAAAAATACATGCCCACATGACAATTGATAAAAGATAAATACAATACCACCGTTAACTATTTAATTGTTAGCCAAATCAACTAGAAGACTAATAAAAATAGTTGGATCACCAAGAAGAGCACTAATTATTGTCTTGAGAAATATTTTGAGTATTTTCACGCACATTTTACCCATCCCACCATTTTTTGTCAATCGACGTTGAATAGGCAACTCCAAATTCTTCGAAGCCAGAATATTAGTTGTTCCATTCTCCAATTCCTCAACTATTATTTTCGTTATGCAAGAAACATGAAAATTATACTCACCACACTCGGAAACATACGACCACACCTTAATTTTTGACAAATCAATTTGGTAGCAAAATTTGCACTTTGACTTAGTCTCACGAAGGTGAAATTTCACATGACCAATTTGGAGTTCTTTCTCGAGGTTGAGACAACAAGGGTGCAAATCCAAGTCCTTTTCAGGGCAATGGTAGATGAAACCTTTGACAAGTTTCCCACATGCATTACAATATCTCTTGGTTCTTTCGCCATAGAGTTTCGAAGGGGGTGGTTTCTCGTAGAATTTGAAAATGACGTCTTTGAAGATCTTGTGGGTTGCGATGGGCTTGCTAAACATGCAATCTTTATGAAGAGTATAGTTGCAATCTTCACATCTGTATCTCATTCCATTACTGCCATATTCCTTGCATCCATTGCATATGTAGCGTTTTGAGCTTGGATTGTTATCCAGCTTGAGCTCATGATTCTCGGGACAAGTGCGATTTTTCCCCATACTATTGCTTATCTGCACCATAGAAAAATGTCGTATATAATAAATCAAAAGACACAAATACAATTGAGTTTGAGAAAAATAAACAAATACAGAGAATAGAAACGAGAAATTTCCTTTAACAACTTAACTTCTATTCTTTATCAAAATAGGGATTTTAAATAATTCAATGCTGATAGATGGTGTTTCATGCTATATGAAAATTAAAGTACCTGGTTTTTGTAGTTAATAATGCTCCTCATGTTGTATGCATGGTTCGCCAAAGCATTCATGGCCATAATCTTATTCTTGTGCTCCTCATCCTTAGCCTTGTACTTCTCCACCTCCTGAAGCATCATCATAGACGTAACATTTTTCACAATTATTTTCAAGAAACAAAAACTGAGTTTGAAAAAAGCAAACAAATACAGAGGATAGAAGCGTGAAAGTGCCTTTAACAACTTAACTTCTATTCTTTATAAAAATAGGGATTTTACATAATTCAATGCTGAAAGATGGTGTTTCATGCTATATGAAAATTGAAGTACCTGGTTTTTGTAGTTAATAATGCTCCTAGAGAGTATTCCCCTGTCGATGGTGCCATTGTTCTTGACCTTGCAAGAGACATTTAAGATACCATTGGCATCAATTTTAAAGCAGACAGTGATTTGAACTTCACCCTTGAAAGTTGGAGGAATGCCAGAAAACTCAAACTTGCCTAGCAAGTTGTTGTGCCTGGTACTTGTTCTCTCACCCTCATAAACCGGGATGAAGATACTAGAATGGTTGCCAGAATAGGTGAACACCCACTGCACCTCCATAGTGGGGATGGTGGTATTTCTTGGAATCAAAACAGTCGTCTCATCGTTGGTAGTCTCCACTCTAAGTGACCGAGGGGTGACATCCGATAACACCAGATCCCGACCCTTCTTTTTACGCTCATCAGTCAAGATAGCAGCCTGAATAGCAGCACCATAGGCAACAACTCCATCCAGGTAGAGGAAGCTCATGCAAAGTTTCTTTCCTTCGAAGAATTCCTGCAACAGCTGCTGCACCTTGGGAATCCTAGTTGAACCTCCAACAAGGACAACATCATCGACAGTTCTCTTGTCCATCTTAGCATCCCTCAAACACTTCTTAACAGGCTCCATACACTTTTTAAAGAGTTCCATATTTAGCAGCTCAAACCTAGCACGACTAATTTCTGAACGAAAGTCAAGACCCTCATACAATGAGTCAATGTAAATGGTGGTATTTTTAGTGGATGATAGTGTCTTCTTTGCCCTCTCACAAGCAGTCCTCAACCTACTAAGGGCTCTGCGGTTCCCACTAATATCCATCTTGTTCTTCCTCTTAAACTCCTTAACAAGGGAGTTCACCATTATGTTAACAAAGTCCTCCCCTCCAAGGTGAGCGTCACCAGCTGTGGCCTTCACTTCAAATATACCATTTTCAATTGTAAGAAGTGAGACATCAAGAGTACCGCCACCAAGATCAAAAATCAAAACATTCTTGCCAACACTGGCCTTCTTATCAAGACCATAAGCAATGGCTGCAGCAATGGGCTCACTGATGATACGCATCACATTGAGACCAGCAAGGACCCCAGCATTCATAGTTGCCTTGCGCTGAGAGTCATTAAAGTAAGCTGGAACGGTCACAACCGCATTCTTGACTTTCGTACCAAGATAGGCCTCAGCAGTCTTACGCATCTTTCTAAGGACCATGGACGATATTTGCTCAGCTGTGTACTGCTCCTTCATGCGTTTGTAGTTGACCACAATCTTGGTTTATCACCAGAATCAGAAGTGACCTTGAATGGCCAAAACTTCATGTCACTCTGAACAGAGCATCACTGAATTTCTTACCAATCAGACGCTTAGAATCTGTGAATGCCAGAGGATAGAACATAAGCATCCAATAGACAAAAATATCACATAATGTCATAATCATTCAAATCTAATAAAGCCAATAAGTATTGATGACTATCCACAAAAAAAAAAAAAAGAAAAGGACCAAACCAACTCCAAAGAAAACTACGACACTATATTTGTATTTCTCATTGACTGAAAATGCAATTTTATTTATGTTTAAGTAGTTATCCAGTAAGACTTCCAATAACTTCATAAATAATTTAAATTATTAGATTACAAAACAACATAAATCTAGCAATTTTTTTTCTCTAATTAATCTAAAATTGTCGCAGCTAATTCTAAAAAATTATATAATAATAATAACCCAAAAATGTAAGAACTTTTGTTACATAATTTCTACAGAATAGCTCTCTTTTCATCTGATAAGAAAGCAAAAAATACACATGAAGCCCCAAAAAAAAAAAAAAAAAATACATAACCATTCTAAAATCACAGTTTCCTTGACATGACAACCCTCTACAAATCGGATCTCACTAGCTACATCAAAACGACTGTCGTCGTTTTCTGATAAATAAATTAGAAAAAAAGGTCATATTAGAAACTTTACCGAAGACAGTGTTGCTGGGGTTCATGGCGATCTGGTTCTTGGCCTCATTACCAACCAAAAGCTCGTAATCAGTGAAAGCGACATAAGACGGCGTCGTACTGTACCCTTGGTCGTTGGGTATGATCTTCACACCGCCGTGTTTACACACAGCCACGCACGAGTGGGTCGTGCCTAGATCGATTCCAATAGCAGGGCCAACTTCTTCACCGCTCATTGTTGCGAGAAAAATATATCAAATTCTTCGAAAATAAAGACAGAAGTTTCAGCTTGAAAAGAAAGAGATGCTACGATTGTTACGAGCAAAAAATATCAAAAGCTTTGAAAATAGAGAGAGAAGTTTCAGCTTGAAAAGAAAGAGATGCTAGGATTGTTGAGAGCAAAGAAAAAAGAATATTCGAAAACAGAGAGAGAGAGTTCAGCTTGAAACAAAGAGATGAGAGAGAGAATGAAAGGTTTTTTAACACAGAGATGTAATGTAAGTGAATCAATATTTATGCGTAGCTGCTATCACACGCGTAGCGTATGGCCTACATAGAGCATTCGCAGTAGTGGAGCTAAAAATTTAGCTTTTTAGCTCCACTACAAGTTACTTTATCTATTTTACCTACATGCATGCTGCAGCAGTGAACCTATTTTAGCTTTTAACACAATAAAATAATATAAACATCACAATAAAATAATATATCTACTACAATAAAATAATATATCTGAACGGTTTTAGACCCCTTAAACACACAGATTGCGTAGCCTAGATTAATTAGTCAAGTTGTTACTTAGTCAAATTAAGCAATTCTAGGTTAAAACAATCCAAACAATCATATCAAGAATATAAAGCAGCGGAAAATAAATAACACAAGATATGATCACCCAAGAAACCACACGGTAAAAACCTGGGGAGGATTTGACCCACCGATCCTCAAGGCATAACAGAATTCACTACGAAAGAATTGAAGTTCTTACATAAGGACTACAAGCTCCCCGCTCGACTTCCTAATGCTACCCACCAGTAGAACTTCCTGACACGACCACGCGCAGGCTCCGAATCCACGGACTACTTCTTTCTTAAATTCCTCAATCAGCTACAAGCTCCCCGCTTGCTTTTCTTTTAAGTTCCAATGGTTGCAACGGTAATGATCTTCAAGATGTTGAAATCATCTCTACCATGAAAACCCTAAGTTTTGTGTAAAGGAAAGCTCCTCAAAGATCTCACAAGAGATTCACACAAAACAGCAATGTATGAGCAACAATACAATATGGACAACCTCCAAAAACGTGGCTAGGATTTAGTTTATATACCTAGGGTAAAAACATAAAACCCTAAACGTTTAATGAAGTAGGGCTGAGTTGGAAATTCTGCAGAAAATTCAACCTGTGCGATTTTCGATCGATCGAGTCTATTCTTCGATCGATCGAGCCAGGCCGAAAGTCCCAAGTACTTCTGCAGCCACTCGATTCCAACTTACAATATTAAACCAACTTTGAGCAAGTCTAAATAAGACTAAATACATGTTTTGATCATGGTTTGCCAACATTACAAATTAGAGTTCTAAATACATAAAATCCTAAGACCTTAGAACCTAACAATATCCTATTCAATAAACAACAATCACAACCACCTTCAACCACCACCTTATCGTCACTGCTGCCGCACCGCATCGCCGCCGCCCCGCCACTGCCACCGCTGCCACCAAAAAATTCACAAATTCATTAAAAAAAAAAAAAAAAGATGAAAAAATTCACTGACCCGACAACACACCATATTTTCACCACAAAATAATACCATAAAATGATACACAAACCCAGAAAATTAAGCCAAAACAATGAACACCAATGAAAAATCACTAATTCATAAAAAAAAAAAAAAAGATGAAAAATTCAATTGACCAGACAACACACCATTTTTCACACAAAATAACACCATAAATGATGACACAAATGCAGAAAAATAAGCCAAACAATGAACACCCAAATGAAAAAAATTCGCTAATTCATCAAAAAAAAAAAAAAAAAAAAATTCACTGACCTGAAGTGGATCGGCTAGGACGTCGAGGTCTGAGGCGGTCTGAGAGAGATGGGCGGCTGGGACGGCTCGGTCTGAGGCAATCGGCGGTTGGGACGGCGGTGGGTTGAGCTTCGGCTGGGACGGCGCCGGTCAGCTTGAGAGATGGTGAGATGGTGAGAGTGAGCTTGAGAGATGGTGAGATGGTGAGGTGAACTTGAGAGTTTCAGAGAGGTGAGAGCGTGAGAGAAATTTCTTAGATGGGAGCTTGAGAGTGATGGGAGAGAGGACGGTGAGATGAAGAAGAAAAGAATGAAAAAAAAAAAAAAAACAAGCAAGTATTATTTTAATCGGGAGTGTTGAATAAAAAAATTTTTTTTTTTTTAGATGACTGCTACAGTGCACATCTATATATAGATGTGCACTGTAGCAATTCAACTAAAAATTATTGCTATGGCTCCACTGCTGCGTGGCCCTTTTTGGTATTTTGGTGGAGTTAAAATAGCATTATAGCTATTTAGCTCCACTGCTGCAAATGCTCTTATAAAGCAATCGAGCAATTTTAAAAGAATTGAGAGTTCTTCTTGAGTTTATCAAGAATTGAGAGACACCTATTACGCATGCAATTACGTAATCCTTCTCCCAAAAAAAAAAACAAAAAAAAAAAACAAAAACAAAACGCGTGCAATTTTAAAAGAATAGAGAGTTTTTCATTTTAAAAGAATAGAGAGTTTTTCTTGAGTTATTCACATCCCTAAATTACCTTTCTAAAATTTGGGGTTAACTAAATTTTACAATCTAAAATTTCAAAAACTTGATTTTACACTTTAAAATTTGGTTCCGTTAACAATTTACACTCTACGGTTAATTTTTACTGTTAAGTGACACATCATCATGCTAATATGTTTTATTTTTAACAAATTAGCCTTAAAACTACGCCGTTGTAGTGATGACACATCATCCCTACATCATTATGTTGTACAATTTTTATATTATATTTGTGTTTTACCAGTTCAATTTGTTTAATTCTATGTAAACAAAAGAAGAAAAGAAAACCAAAGTTTGATAGTTTTGAAACAATAATAGAGTATATGCTACAGTTTTACTCCAACTACTACTTTCATATTTTTATATCAATGGTTCTATTTTGATATGGGACCTTTCTCAATTTCTATTTGGCTCCAAAACTCATAAATACTATGTTTAGCACATTGTCTCTTATTATGTACAGCACATAAAATTTTTATCTTGTAGTCCAATAGACAATAATAAATCTTCCTCAAAGCAAGACCTAGGTACTGACTCTTAGGTCATATCTATTTATTTTCCGTTGTTTCAATTTTGTTTTGGTTGTCTTGTGTTAATCATTGTCATTATATTTCCCTTGTCACAATATTAATCGTACATAAAAATTTAATAGGAATAGGTTAGAATACAAAAGTTTCCTTTAAAGATATTATCATATTAGATAAAGCATAGCTTCTTTTCTTTTTCTTCTTTTTCTTCTTCTTCTTCTTCTTCTTCTTCTTCTTCTTCATTTTTTTTTTTTTTTTTTTTTTGAGAATCAGATAAAGCATAATCTTAGACTAGAGTCTAGAAAAATTAAGGGGATGTTTGGATTTCATGTTTTCACTCACTCATCACTCAATTTTTATCGTCCATCACACAAATATGGTGGGTCCCACGCCTGGTGTGCTTGTTTGGATTTGTTTTCAGTTTCAGTTTTCATTACTTATAACTCACTAAAATGAGTGATGAGTTACTAAAAATGAAAACACATTTGAGGTGTTTCTGAGTTATGAAAAATGAGTTATCATTGCAATATGGTAATTTCATTCAACTTGAAATTTGGTAATTTTTTCTTCTTCTACCACTTGAAATCTCCGACAATGATGAAGAAGAAAAAGAAGAATTCATCGACATCTCCAATAATGTCACTCTTCCCGATCCGAATCCCGACCACTTCTCACAACAAACTTCGGCAACTCTAGCAACTCCAACTTCGAATTCCGTCAGTGAAGGCTTGGATTTGAGTTGGGTTTGCTATGTTTGTGGGTTTGGGTTTTCTATGCATTTGTGTGTTGGTGGGTTTGGCTTTTTGGTTGTGAGTGTGTTTGATGGTTGGATTTTGTGTGGCTGTTGATGGTGGCCAATTTTGGGTTTGCTGTTGGTGGTGGTGATGGAGCTGGGTTTGGGTGTGGGTTTTATCTTCTCTAAGTAGAGTCATGCGGGTAAGGAAAAAAAAAATGGTTGAAAAAAATTTGACCCTGTAGCTTATGGGCTCCACATGTTGAAGTTAGAGTTTAGTTTTTGTGATGAAAAAATTGTATCCAAACAAATTGTAGACTAAATTAAGGTGAAAATAGATCTAAGATATGAGATATGAGTTTTGAATTTTGAGTTATAAGAATAGAGTGATAGAAACTGAGTTAGAGTGATTGGTTGAACCAAACAGGGCCTTATTCTCTCAAAAAGAAAAAAAACATACGAAAATTTATAAAATATAAAAGACTTAGTTTGGTTACAGAAATGACAAGTTTGGCTCCATTTTAAAAGGAAAAGCAAGATTCACCAGTCAGAGTGGAATTGTACAGTATTTTTTGAAGGGAAATGCTAGATTCACTTTCACTGTGTTTTCTTTTCCACAAGTTTATATTGTTTCCATAAAAGCAGTCAAACCACGCCTTATCTGCAACCGACTACAAAATTACCAAAACACCATCACATGCATTTTTGGATGACACATATCAGAAGCTCTAAGAGCATCCACAGCAGTGAAGCTATTCTTTTAACTATTTGCCATCACAAAAAGTTATTTTATCTATTTTACCTACTCATTTTACAAAATAACTAGTAGCAAAGGATCTATTTTAGCTTTCAACATAATAAAATAATATATATACTACAATAAAATAATACATCCCACCACTACCCCGACCACTTCATACAGCCCACCACCACCACCACCACCACCACCACCACCCTGCCCACAGTCTACTCCTATTGCCACCACAACCACCAAAATCAGCCAACAACTACCCAAGAAAATCAACCCAAACCACAAAAATAAAACCCACAGAGCTCGATCACAAACCCAACAATCCAAAACCAGAAAAATTCCATGAACCTAGAAAAATTCCTGCAAAAACGAGTGAACGGAGAGTGGGCTGAGGAAGGCAGTGGTGACTTCAGCAGAGATGAGCTAGGCTTCAAAGTGAGTGAATAGGATGATGAATCGGGTCGGCGATGGTGCATGGGTTGGCGATGATGGTGAGGAGGTTGATGAATTGGTGAGAGTTTGTGGATGAGAGGATGATGGGAATCGGTGAAGCTAAAGCCTTTGTGGAGGTGGATGAGAGTTTGAGCACTGTGAGAGATGAGAGCTTGAGAAGGAGTTGTGCCTTTTTCTTTGTGTGATAAACAAAAGATAGAAAAGAAATAGAAAAAGAAATAAATAAAGAAAGAGAATAAATATTATTTTAATGCTAGTGGGAATAAAAAAAACATTTTTTCTATTTAGCTTCAAGCTACAGTATGCAGCCAAAAGTAGTTGTGTATTGTAGCTCTGAAGGTAAACTATTTAGATATACCTTCACTATTGTAGAGCACTTTTTGTATTTGGGTGAAGCTAAAATAACAATATAGCTATTTAGCTTCACTAATGCTAGTGCTCTAAACTAGTTTAGACTATTTTTCATGGGAGGAATTTCATCTAACCAAAAGTTATATCTACTCACACATACTTAATGATAATTTAACCAACTAAAACTTCACTCCATTTCTTTGGTCTTGAAACAAAGCATAACTCTACCTACTAAATGAACCAATAAGCAACTACAATTTCTCCATTAGCATGCCTTACACATAAGTTTTAGTGAGTCCCTACCCTACCTTAGCAAAAAAGCCCGGATCAATCCCTCCAAAAATGCACTCCTGCATACCAACGTGGAAAGCAAAGTGCACTGCTTGGAAAGCCACAATCCATCATGAACCTTGATGGAGCCCCTCTATACTTAGCTATTATAATGTTTGAATCTTTTTTAATCTTTTCTTTTGCGAAAGTTTCTTGTTCATATAGTTAATTATATATTAAAATTTAAAAAATAATCAATTTCTATTACGGTTTAGAAACTAAATATATATACAACATGTGCGCACTCGAAACTGAAACCCGCTGGGCTGGGCCTCACTTGGACTCACAACTTACTTGTATTGTGGATTTGGATTTCCTACACTGGGTCGTTCTTAACGCTAAGACTTAATGTGATCGCTTTTCTCTCCTCGGGGGTCCGGGCCACCTTCTTACTCTGCTTTCTCTCTGTTTACACTCTTCTTCCAGCCCATTTTTCCAACCCCTGTCTTCTCAAAACTTCTTGTATTTATAGTCCATAGTTTAGTGGAGAGGTCATAATTACTTGCCAATGAGTGCAACCGGCGGTCCAGTATTATCGATTGTAAGTGGGTGGTCAGGTGGGAGTGGGAAGCGGTGAGGGTGGCGTTGGAACTTGGTTCCCACCTCTACGATAGTTCTCGGCAGCGGTGCCTCTCCGAGGCACAGCCGGGTAGGTACAGGGCAGGGCGTCCCGAGAGTCGAATATTTATCACTGCTTGGGAAGGTGTTGCCGAGAAACGATGAAGAGGCAAGGCTTGGGCCTGCAGCACGCGTGGCCCGAGGGTGGGCCGCCAGGTAGAAGGAGATTGGCCTTATGGGCCATATACCCAGGCCAGGGTCCAAAGCCCAATATAGGACACGGTGCGGGGGCCGTACACAACATATTAGGGAAACAAAACATTATTGTTTGCTTTAAGATAATCTAAAAATGATAATATGATCTCAATTTTTTGTAATAATTTACTCAACTTTATAAAAATTTGTATATAAATAATAAAAAAATAACATAAATTTACTAGATAAATAGAACATGATTAATAATTGAATATGCTTCCTTTTTGTGTAGATGTTTACACAAGTACATAAAAATATTACTTAGTATCCAAATGAATCATTTTAAAATTTCAAAATTAGTTTCCAATATTATATATTCACATGATGTGCATATCTCATATACATATTCCTCCACCCCCCCCCCCCTAAATTCAAATCCTACCTTCGCCACTCCTCCAAACCCAGTCTTGAAAAAAAAAATCTCTTATCACGAGTTGGTAAGATCCATGAATGAGCATTGACTACTTCTTTCATAATTCTTATTGGAAGACCACCACGCACCCTTGGTGTAGTGGTCACTCCACAAGTATAAGTGCTTGTGGGGTGGGGGGAGGGGGGGGGGGCAAGAGTTGGGGTTCAGGTATCTAGANATAAAATGGAAAAATTGAGTTATGAAAATATTGTATATTACTATTTTACATTTCATACACACACACAAAATATATATATATATATATATGACCCCCTAAAGATAAATTCATGACTCCGCCACTACTAGAAACTAACAAATATTATTTGCCTTGGTGAATATTATAATTTCTACGACTAATATCACTTATTCTTTTATTGAACAAATCGATAGATCCAACTAATGAATGTGGATGAAGGCAAACGGAAAAATGTTTGTTTAGAATAGTTTTAGAAAATTCTATAAATAAGGATATGTCATCTGACTTTATATTTATAGTAAGCTAAAAAGTAAAAAATCTTTGGCTTTGTATCCCCGTGTACTAGTCAAAGTAATTTGTATTGGCTCTTGCAAATGATGCATGTATCATGGATCTCCTTATTACTTCTAATGAATTTACTAAATCTCAGCAATAAAAAATAAAATTAGCAATTTATAAAAGAGACTTGGCTTGGGAGAATCAAATATTGATGATTGGGATTTGAATATACAATTATATATATATATATATGTGTGTGTGTGTGTGGATTGATTAAATATTGGGCTTGGTTGAGAAAGGGAAGTAATCTTTAAATGCCACTACTTAGGGGTGTGCATAAAACTGAAGAACCGAAAAAACCAAATGAAACCAACCAAACCATGTCCAAAATTTTGGTTCAGTTTCGGTTTCGGTTTTCAGTATGTATGCACCGAACTGGCCGAAACCAAACTGAATAATATATATAATATATTTTATATTATAATATTATATATATAATATAAAATCAGATTGGGCCGGCCTTGCAAATATATTGGGCAACCTGCAACTAGGCCTTTCAAATGCATTAATGCATTAGGCCTCGGACCTTGCATATAACCAAGCCCATTAATCCATTAAACTAATTAAATATCTAATTAAACTTAAATTAATTAGGTAAACTAATTTAACTAAAACAAGAATTTAAAAACCTAGCACACGTTTCACTCTTATCTCATTCTCATTCTCACACACAGGACACAGCCTCCAGCCCTCCACAGTCACTCTCACACATAAGCAAGAGAGACAGAGGGAGACCCTTCACATTGGTAAGTTTTACTCCACAATCACTCCAAATCTTCTTTCTGCCGCTGGCCTCCACACATCGGCCCCCACATGATGGCCTCCCCAAACCGGTCTCCCCACGACACAATCATCTTCCTTATTTTCTCACAGCATGATTCTTCTTTTTTCTTTCTCTCTCTTCTCTTTTCTTTCTCTGTCGCTTTGTATCAACTTCGTTCATCAGCTTTGTTCAACTGCTCTATTGCTTAATTTCTCCATGATTTCCTCTCTCTTTTTTATATTCTGGGTTTGTTTAATATTGAATCAACACTATTTTTTTAATTTTTATGTGCAAATAAAATTAGGGTTTTGAAAAAACCATGTGCTTAGTTGTTTATATTCTGGGTTTGTTTATTTTTCAATTTCCTCTCTCTCTTTTTTATATTCTGGGTTTTTTTTTTTAGAAAATAAATGATAAGGAAACCGAAAAAACCAACCGAAACCGACGGTTTTTCAACTATTTCAGTTAGTTTCGGTTGAGAATTTCACAAACCGAAAATTTCGGTTTCGGTTGGCCAACACTTAGAAAACCGACCAAAACCGAACCGACACACCCCTACTGCTACCTATATAAGTGAGAGGTTAAGTGCTTATTTAGTATAACTTTTTTTTTAACATTTTAAAACTTTTTAAAATGGGGAATTGTTTGAAATACTGTATCTAGAAAAAAGTGAATTAAAAAAATTACACTAACAAAAGTTATAAAAGAATTTGTCATTAATATTATTTTATTTAAAAATATTTATTTGATTGAATAATAAGTATTATATATATATATATATATTTTAATTGTGTATGAGTAATATTACATGTACAAATTATCTTATAACATTTTTACAAATTGTTATTGTGACCAATTAATAATGGGTCACTAATAATTTTTTTCACAAACATTTTTTTTTTTTTTTTATCATTTGTCAATAATTACTCGTTGTGTTAGCAATTTATAAAATAAAAAAAAAAATTCCACCATAGCATTTTTGATTGTGTATTTCAATTTAGATACAGGTCAACAATAACAATGTACAGCTGGATTCAAAACCCAAAAATAAATAATAAATAAAAAACAGCTGATACTTTCGGGGAATCTGGGTAACTAGGGATAAAAATCAAACTTTATAGTTAGCTAGCCCGGTCCGGAAAGAATATAAGATAGTAGCATCTCGAGCCTAAAAGGGTTGATTTTGGGTTAAAAATCGAGACTTTAAGAATCGGTTTTTATGTTTTGACGTGGAAAGTATCCTGCATGGAAATCGAGTCTTATAAACTCGGTTTTTATATAGAGCCTTAGAAGCTCGATTTTAGTGCCTTGATATGCCACGTAGACGCCACATAGATCTCGAGCCTTAGAGACTCGGTTTGCTAAAAGTGAAACCGAGTCTCAGAAACTCGATTTTCTAAGAGTGATCAAAGTCTGACACGTGGTCTGTGTCCCTAAAGATCAAAGTAGAATCTCAGTGTATCACGTGTTCTGTCTCTGAAGTCCTTCACTTGTTCTGTCTCTCAGTCCTTCACATGTGCACTTCCTTTCTCTCATACATGTTCACTTTCACTTTCACTTTTACTTTCACCGGTGCTTACTTTCACAGCAGCTTAACTGAGTCTTCCCTCTCTCACTCTCCCTCTCACTCTCATACAATCCCAACACATCCTCATGTCAGGTAAGGGTCTCACTCTCTAGTTAGTTGTTGGTTGTTTGATATTTTGTCTTTAATTTTTTTTTTTTTTTTGCTTGAGTATGAAATTATAATCATTGATTTGGTGATGTAATTGCTTCATTTTGGTTTTGCCATCTACTAAAAATATCAAATGTTGCTCCAAAAAATAAGAGCTGCCCCTTGCAAAAAAGTATTAAATAACTACTTAAACGTTGGGTTCTAAAAAATAATTGTTACAAATTTACACTCATCAATTATCATCTAGTAAGGGGGGACAACTTTGGCAGTGAAACAAGAATGCAACACACATCTTATAGAGATTAGGGGCTTTATTGTGGAAATTTTGTAACTATGTTAATATAATGAATGTACCTCAAAATTGCACAGCCAGATCATTACTCAGCCTTGTATTAGACTTTCTTTTTTAGAGAAAATGAAATTAATCTTTCTTTGGTATTGGAGGTAATGGATGGCTTCCTTTGTGAGTGATGAGAGAGGCTGCTTTCTATTCGGAAGTGGGAACAAAACTAGATATGCCTGTGGGATAGAGATAATTCTAGTGGTATTTATTTAATTATGGTTTCATTGTTACGTTACATATGCATATAATATCTAAAAGCTGAAATGTAATATTTATTATTGCTATACTTCTGTTAAGCTATATTAGCGATTATATTATTATTTTCTTTTCATCATTTTTAATAATATATAATTGTAACTTACCAATCATAATAGGATCATCACTTTTTATTACCAATTCAGTCCACTTTGGTCCTTTGAGTCCCTTGAAACCACTTCGGTTCAATTTAGTTCATTTGGTCCAATTAGATTCATTTCAATCCAATTTTGTCCATTTCAGTCCATTTAGTCAATTTTGGTCCATTTTGGTCCACATCGGTCCATGCAGTTCACTTTGGTCATTCGCTCTTTTTTGTCCACTTCGGTCCACTTTGGTCTCTTAAGTCCACTTCAGTCAATTCGGTCCATTCAGTCCACTTTGGTCATTCACTCTTTTTGGTCCATTTCAGTCCCATAGGTACACTTTAGTCCATTCAGTCCAATTTAGTCTATTTGGTCCATTTTGGTCTATTAGGTCCACCTTGGTACATCCAGTCCACTTTACTCCACTTCAGTCCATTCGGTCTATTCAGTCCAGTTTGGTCATTCACTCTTTTTGGTCCATTTTGGTCCCATAGGTACACTTTAGTCCATTCAGTCCATTTTAGTCTATTCGATCCATTTTGGTCTATTAGGTCCACCTTGGTACATCCAGTCCACTTTAGTCCACTTCAGTCCATTCGATCTATTCAGTCCAGTTTGGTCATTCACTCTTTTTGGTCCATTTTGGTCCTATAGGTACACTTTAGTCCATTTAGTCCATTCGGTCCATTTTGGTCTATTAGGTCCACCTCGGTACATCCAGTCCATTTCGGTCCACTTCAGTCCAATTCAGTCCAAGTTAATATAAATCATAAGAAAAAAAAATTAAAATAAAATAGTCATTTAACATAAACGTGTAATGTGATAAAACCACTGAAATCCCATCAATTAGAGTAAATATTATTCTCTAAACTCTAATTTCATTTTTTTGCTTGGTTATGAAAGAATGATTGATATATATTTAAGATGTATTCTTGGTTTATTTGTATTGTTAGGTTTTTAATGATTGTATTGTTGTTTGGTTTGATTTTTTTATTTATATTTTTGTTAGAGCTGATTTGAAATTTTGCAATGTGGTGACTTTTGTCTTTAGATTTTGTGTGTGTGTGTGTGTGTGTGTGTGTGTGTGTGTTAGTATCAAATGATAATAATTGTGTGTGTATATGTGATGTGGGGTGAGTATATGACTAGTAAAATATAGGACTACTAAAAGTCGTATATTTTATAAATATATAGATAGAAAAAGTTTTGTAATTGATGTTAAATGAAAGAGAGAAAAATATGTCACTAACATATTATACTTGACTCTCTAATAGGTTCACAGTCTCTGAAAAATATTGAGTTAAATGTATATTTCGGTGGATCCCTTGAAAATCTTGGAGGGATTGACGGATTCCCATTTAGAGGGGAGGGTATCGAATGCTACTACATGACGATACGTCGTAAGTTGAAGACGTTGAATGATTTGAAGAGGAAAATAATGGACGAATTGAATTTGAACCGTGCTTGGTATGACATAAAGATTACATATCGATACCTACAAGAAGTCCTTCATGAACGGATAAATTACGGGTCTATGGCAATCAAAGAAGACAAACATGTAAAGATGATGTTTAATAGGATCCAGAAAATGCCCCAAGTAAATGCTGCTGAGTTGTACGTAAGTTTGGAGGCGCTTGCAGAAGTTTATACTGAGACGGTGCAACAAACAACTACGTCTTTACAATTTATAGCCCTAGATGATGGATGCACTACAATGGGAGATTATACAATGGGAGAGTATACAATGGGAGGTTATACGCTCCCAACTCAAGATCATATTGCCAATACTGGTGAAACCCTCCATCCTCAAAAGACACATTTAGAAGAGGAAGACGAAGACGAGGATCATGCTATGAATGATGGTGAAAATGTTGATGATGTGGGCGAGTACGAAGAGAGGATTGACCAAGGCAACTTTGAGTACGATGTGGATGACCATGAAGTTGTTCCCATTTTTGAAGAGGAAAATATGGAGAACCATGATGAACGTGATGCAGACGATGATATTGGCATCTAGCATGATACAAATACGACCACTGCCTATGCACCTCCTAGCGAGTCCTTTTACGCAAATACTTAGGAAAATATGGTTGATCCTTCAGCTCTTCAGATACCATTTGTTTCTACTTGGGAAGACGGGATGCGTTTTAGTAAAGGGTTGACTTTTGCAAATAAAGAGGCGGTGAAGCGTGCATTGATAATATACGCAACAAGTGATAATAGAAATTTTGTTATCCAGAGGTCGACCACAACTAAATTGTGCGCCGCATGCATTGACACCAACTGTAAGTGGTATGTTAGGGCATTCAAGAAGGATAAACTTAATGGTCTGTGGATGGTCACGTCTTATGTGGGTCCACATACTTGTATACCCTTTGGTCAGCGAAGAGACGGTAAAATGATGGATTCTAATTTTGTTGCATCATAAATTATGGGAAAATTGCGACAAAAGCACACTACTCCTATTGATGAGCTTTGGGAGATCATACATACTAAGTATAAGCATGAACTTTCTTACTATAAGGTATGGGACGCAAAACAAAAGGCAATTGCTAAGATATATAGGGATTGGGAGGAGTCTTACCAGAGGTTGCGAAAGTTGTTGTTGGCATACTTGGATCAGGATTCGGGTACCCGATACAGCTATTACACCATACCTAGGGGCATAGATGATACTACGTTACTGCGCTATGTATTTTGGGCATTCGCTCCATGCATTGCTGCATTCAGATATTGCAGGCCGGTGATCAGTATTGATGGGACTCATTTGTATGGTAAATATCGAGGGGTGTTGATGATTACAATGGCAACCGATGCTAACCAAAAGGTTCTGCCTCTCGCCTTTGCTGTTGTGGACAAGGAGTCAGGGGCTAGTTGGGGATGGTTTTTAGAGTGTCTCAGGACTTCGATAGAGCATGTCATAACTGTCGAGGGCATTTGCATTATTTCTGACTGACATAAAGGTATCAAATGCGCCATTCGAGAGTGGCCTAGAGGTCAAGATGGAAGAGAATGGGTACTTCACCGATATTGCCTTCGACATGTTGCTAGCAACTTCAACACACACTTTGATGACCCGACTCTAAAGGCATTGGCCTTGAAAGCTGGATATGCGACTAATGAAGCTAAATTTGAATCCATAATGCAAACCATTAAGGATGTCAAGATTAATATGTTGAGGCGTGTAAGACTTGATGATCCCAATATTACACGCTATATGCCATATGCATATCTAGTGAGTTTGGATTTGGACAAATGGACCCAGTCACATGATGGTGGAAGACGTTACGGGGCAATGACAACCAATATCTCTGAGTGCTTTAATGGGGTACTTAAAGGTGCCCGCGGTTTGCCCATTGCTGCAATGGTTGAGTTCATTTGGTGCAAACTTGTTGCATATTTCCACGATCAAAATAAACTAATTACTTCTGATCTCTCTCAAGGTAAGGTGTGGAGTGATTATGCAATGGGGATCTATACCAAAAATGAGTAGAAAATTTTAGGACACACTCTGAGGAATTTTAATCATGAACTTGGTATATATCAAGTGGTTACCCCGTACAACGACCATAGAGGTGGAGGGGGAAAACACAGTCATGACATGCGTATATTTGCTAGAACATGTGGTTGTGGAAAGCGGCAAAACATTAAGATCCCTTGTTCACATGCAATTAAAGTTCTTCAAGATCTGCACCTCAATGCCACAACCTATATTGACCCATGTTACAGTTTGAAGAACGCCATTGACATATATGCACATCATTTTGTGGTGCCACTGTCAGAGTCATTGTGGAGGGACGTTCGCGGACCACGGTGGGTGCCTGACCCACAGCTGTTGCGAGCCAAAGGTCGTCCTGTGAAGTCAAGATTAAGGAATGAAATGGATGGGGTACGGCGAGAACGGGGAAGCCAGAAGGAAGATTCGGACTTGAGGGAGATTCAACCGAGACAGCGATGCGGAGTGTGTCATGAAGAGGGGCATAATCGCAGAAGATGTCCCAATTCACGTGGGGCTTTGACAAGCGGTTCCCATGGGGCTTCGACAAGTGGTAGCGTTACAAACTAGGCAAGTGTTGTCACTGTTTTTATATAATATGCTTAGAATTTCATTTGGTTTTTACTCTTCGCATTTGGGAACTAACGACTGTACAACAATGTTTGTCAAGCGACCGGAGACTCGATTTTGGAATGGCATTGTACGTGGGACTTCAGGATATCTTCAGTATGGACAAGTGCTAGGCGACTATGTAGACTATGTTGTATCGACTCAGTTGTTATTTTGTTTATGGCTGAATGTTGTTGTAATTGAACTATTTGTTATCCATTGTACTCGTTACATTAGTTGTGTTGTGCAACGTTTGCCTATAATGTCGAAAATGATAGTACTTTGGCAAGTTCAATGATAGCTAGTAATGGTGTTTTTATTTGTGTGCCTTATGTAGTGGTTAAATCTGTTTGGTATGTACGTCATAGGGCAACAATATTGCCCATGAACAGTAACTTGCTTAATCTCATGTGCTCTCCCTTTGACTGGTGGTAGCAAAAACATATAGATATATATATATATATATATATTATGCTCGTGGGGTAAGGAAAAAGAATTTCCTAGTTTGTGGATCTGGGTTTAATGCAGGTGGGAGAAGAAAAAATAGTAGGGAGAAAAAAAAATTCCCAGTAAAAATCGAGACTCTAAAACTCGATTTTTATAAATCGTGTTTTAAAACTTCGATTTCTAGAAATCGAGTTTAATAGACTTGATTTTTGGAAATCGAGTTTAACAGACTCGATTTCCACTAGGCATTATGCCGGTGGCATTTCGCAGTAAATATTGAAGAAGTCTCGGCCTGGCCTAGCATTTCACAGTAAAAAAAAAAATTGAATATAAAAAATTAAATGGACAAGTTTTTTAATTCTTTCACGAAGAGCCATTCAAATTTTAAATCAACTACAAATTGGATAAACATTATTTTGAATTTCTATAAATTCTACTACAAATAAAATTTAGTGAATTCAATTTGGCAAATAGCTAAACCAGTTTTTATTTTTATTTTTTTTCTAGAGCTGTATGAATTCTTTCCCTCTTTGTTTTGTTTAAGAATTTAGTGTTGGAAATTAGAGATGAACGCAGCGGAAAAATAAGTTTAAAATGGATCTACTTCATTCAATATTGATAACATGCACAAAGTAAATTTCAGAATTAGAGAAACAAGAGTGTACCTTGAAGCGGTGAATTTCAAAACCAAAGATTGAAGCACTTATGAATACTTTTAATCTTCACTCCAATTCCACTAACGCCCAAGAAGTGTGGACTCTCAATTGGTTACAAAGGGATGATTGGAGAGTGACATACACTCACTTCCACCATTACAATGTTGTTTTTTTTACACTTAGAAAAATCTGTACGTTTTTGCCTTTTGTATCTAACCAATTATCTAATTGGGCTGGCTACTTGGGCCTTTCCAATTGGGCTTAAGTGTGTGGCTTGGAGTGGGACCAAAAGGGACCAATAAGACACTAGCTCCGATGGGTCTTGGGCTTTTCTATCAACTCTTGACAAGTCCAAAGTTACCATTAATTATATTTAATACCACTATAAAAATATAGTTGCACTCTAGGCCTTATCTATAAATTATATCCCAAGACTTTATTATACATACAACCCCTTCATTAAATATTCGTAGTAATACAAAGTTATTAATGTAGACTGCCACTTTGTAAATTACTACATCTTAATCCTTGAGTACCCGGTTTAATCCTTTAATGTTATTCATTATATATTTATGAAATCCAATTCCATAAATATATACCTTAGTCTTACTAAAGTGGTTAGGCCTAACTCTCTGAATAACAAACTCATTAAACTTATCTCAAGGGAATACTTTATATCTCCGTTAAGAGACTATGAATTCCATCTTGAGAATACATGTTCCATCAACACTAAATGTGGCTGCCCAACATACTGAGGTTTTGACCATTACTTTAGATCTCACTCCTAATATATCAAAGCAACCTACACCTCATGATCAGGTCCATTATTCTCTCAGGATTACATGCAAATACAAGTCGTGAGATTTATTATTCATTTTACAGTCATTAGGAAAATAATAAATCTCACAACGGTCTAGTTCAATATGTCTTAACTCTTAAAACATATTAACACATCAACCAGAAGTCTCCACTTCCATGATCAAGACAAATCATCTTGATTGATATGTTATAGTCTTCGCAGATGAAATGCCCAATTTCATCACCAACTACGAACTATAATTCTGAGTTTACAAAGAACTTGTGATTTATATCTTCTGTGACTTTTCACATAAATCACATACTATGCATCTTATGGACCAAATGATAATGTCCTAATATTCATGTTACCATTATTTCAGATAATAATAAAACAAATTCATTAAACACAATATTAAGTCATACATAATGTCATACATAATGTCAAACTTAATATTATACATAGCATCATACAATAGGATTTAAGGGCACTAATCCTAACATTTACGACCTTTATGTTAAACAAAAAAAAATTACAAAAAAAAAAAAAAAGTCAAATTTTATGATGGATTTTTTTCCCATGATGCGTTGTTGAGTGTACTCCACTATCAATATGGAAATTTATTGGGATCAAGTTTGTGAGTGCTCTCTCAACTTAATTGCTTTTGCTAGCTTGACATATTAAATGCTTATTTTTTCTCCTCTTTGGTATTTTGGATTAAATTTGAGATTTGGGTATAGATTTGTGTTTTTTTCCTTTGTTATAACCTCCCCCCACCACCCCCTTTATTATTATTTTTTTTTTTTTGCATTGTCACTTATGATTAAAGTTATACATCTTTCTTTAGTTTTAGTTTATTTGTTTGGATTCGAATCTAAGAATTATGTGATGGGGAGGTGGATTGTGAATGTGATGTTGATGACAACAATGGGCATGAAGATCAGTAGGTCATGCTGTGATGGTCATGTTACAACTTTGGGCTTGTTTTAGAACTATATTTCTTCATATTTTGGGTTTCGAGTTCAAATTTCTTATTTAGGGTTTTCATATTTTTTTTTCCTCCAACTGTCCTGTCAGTTTGGTTGTAGAGAATTAACGTATTCAGTTTTCTTATATTTTAATAATTATGGTACAAATGTTTTGAGTAAAAGATATATATTTAGCATTATTGAGTTCAAGTAAAACAATGTATATAGAAGTTTATAATTACATTTATTTCTATATGACAATAAATACTCTTATGTTTGGGTATAATGAAATAATTTCATGTGGTATAGATCAATGGCTACTTCTAGTGATTTGCTCTCACCTACAATCTCTTTATTTCTATTGATTGGTATTAATTCTTAAGCAACATAAGTCTTACGATAGAATTTTTGCCGTAGAGGCATTTTTTTTTTTAATCTTTGGTAAATACAGAAGAGACTAATTGGTGTCTTCATTATGGGAATAAATTCCATACCCTGTACCCAAGGCCAAGCCTTTACATCTATGAAAAATAAATAATAAACAATGTAAATTTCAAATACAAAAGCAACTTTCACGTGAACTGAGAGACAACAAAAAAGGTTACAAAATGTGGAATTGTATAGGTGTTTTGACAGAGTTTGTAGGGGCTGGGAAAAAAAAAAAAACTAACTTATCAAAGCTTTTTTTTCTAACATATCTTCGCAACATTCCCTTGCCGAACTAAGACACATTTTTTAGGAGGTTTATCATCACTTTCATCTTCATCTTCATCTTCATTCTCCTATTTTACAGCAGAAGCCCAAATTATGCGTTTAAGCATAACCTTGCCATACCTGTTTATGGACTTGTGTCCACCTTCAACAACCACAACACTAATACCATCACAAATCACAGCACATCCACTCAAGCGGTTCTCTTGGGCATTAACATCAACTTTGAAGCGTGTCTGAGGGCTCACGTTCAGCTGCTGCACTCCTGATTTCCTTTTCAAGCCTAGTTGGATCTTGGTTAACTTCAAGGGTTGAGGTGGTGGAGGAGCTGGCTCAGCATTTTACAGCAGAAGCCCAAATTATGCGTTTAAGCATAACCTTGCCATACCTGTTTATGGACTTGTGTCCACCTTCAACAACCACAACACTAATACCATCACAAATCACAGCACATCCACTCAAGCGGTTCTCTTGGGCATTAACATCAACATTGAAGCGTGTCTGAGGGCTCACGTTCAGCTGCTGCACTCCTGATTTCCTTTTCAAGCCTAGTTGGATCTTGGTTAACTTCAAGGGTTGAGGTGGTGGAGGAGCTGGCTCAGCAGGGGGCTCAATTGGGCCCTCAGTTCAACACTATTTTGCTTGTGCTTCTCCAAATTTAGTCTGCACAACCAAAATGTCTACAAGTCAACCAATGTAAGAATTGAATTGGTAGAAGTTATAAAGGAAACATAACGGCAACAACAAATACCTTCAGTTTAATATGCTCAGCATCTTTTGACCATTTGCCTTCTTCAACAAACTGGAAATTCATCCTTTTAGGCCTCAACAGCTTAGTTTTGTTAATACCCTTCCTTTCATCAAAATGAGGATTTGAGTCTGGATCAACATCTACTTCAGGTTTCAGAATATGAAATGCTTCCTTTTTCTGTTTATTAATGTTTACCTGGGAAATTTAGAAGACGGGATTAAAGCACTCACAAAATATCCCTCAAAAATTATTTTTACGTGTCTGACAGATTAAAATACTCACAAAGCTGATCAGCTGTGAGGCCTGCAGAAGCACCAGGATCAGCTGCAGCAGATGCAACAGGTAAGGCTGATGAGCTTGATATCAGCCCTGGTGAAACAGATGTAGGGGCAGTTAACAGAACCGGCCCTTTCCCTGGTCCAGAGAAACAGATTGTGCTTTTGGTTCCTCATTCAATCCTAACATTGACCTGGCCTTTGAACGTGTGCTAGCACCCTTGTTCAACTACATACTGAAGATTAACATCTACTTCAGGTATTTGGTTTATGCTGGTTTCACCACCTCTCTGATGGAGCCACTAATAGTGGTAACTGTCCCAGGCAGTAAAGTTCCACATAGAAGAAAAAAGGTCATGCCTCATATTAATGTAAAAGAGAGTCTTTAATAATTCAGTTGGAACAAAATTGGGCAGAATTAGAAAACGAAAGAAAGTCTAACAAGGTAACAGCATACCTTCCATCATATTTCTTAAGAATGGTGTTTTTAGTACTAAGATAAAGTAGCCACCTTTTCTGGTAAGCAGTATTCATTGAAGTCTCAGAAAAAGCATGAATGAACTGTTTTCAAAAAAATTATAAAAAAACCAAAAAATAATAAATAATAATAATAACACTAAAAACACTCTTCTAGCAAGTCAAATTCAGGTCAGGCACCAAGTATAAAAGACACAAAGGAAAAAGAATAGCATTTGTGAGATCTGAACCTCATCAGTGTTATACATGGAGAAGGCTACACCTCCAGCACCAGTATAGTTGAAAACCTCTAACTCTTTCTTCTCATCATGTTTATCCAGAACTGCAGATATTCCAGTTTCCCTTAATAGGATGATTACATTCAAGGCATTGACAGAAATATAGAACTGAAAAGACTAAGTTTTAACACGTCTCTATTAAAAGTGAAACGAATAAGATCATTGAAAAGCTGTCAACTGGGAGAGGATTTTACCAAATACCAATTTAAGTTTCCTGGATCCTGGTAGAACAGTATCAGTTGCGTTGTACTGATCACCAAAAGCATGACAATGGACATAGGCTCAGTCCAACCTGAGAAAGAAAACCAAGTTAATCTGGGCCCTTGGCTTTTTAATATTACAAACCAAGTCAAGAAAACATTACAAACCTCGTTCAAGATGGGGGATGTTTTTGCAGATCTTTGGTTCTTTGAAAAGAGTACCTGGTGTAAATGGAAAGCACAGTGACCTCTTTCATCAAATAAAAATCTGGAGCAAATAACCAAATAAAAAAAAAAAAAAAAAAAAGCAAAGAAACCATTACCATGGGTTTGGGTAAAGAATTTATATTTGCACAGCAAAGAGAATGGGGTTTAAACCCCCTCATTTCTCAATTTCATTGTTTCGTTATCATATATAAATACAAGGAAATAGTACCAATCTATATATTACTAAAAGCTGAAGCGTAGCAATTAATGTTGCTACACTCCCGTTAAGCCACATCAGCAGCCATGTCATCATCTTTTTTCTTTTCAATTTTTCATATAATTGTTTAACATTTAAAGTGAATTAATAACTCCATTTTATTAAAATCAAAATATCATATTTATCTTATTTTTAATTATTCTTATCTATTATTATACCCTCTTCAACTTTTCTCATTCCATTTTAACTTTTCATATCCCCACTACTCTCTAACTTAATATCACTATTCCCCTACCTCTTTATCTTCTTTTATTTTTGACTCTTCTTATTCTTAACCTCTTGCTATAAATTTGTCGTTTTCTCAATCATTCCATGCATAATTTTTTGTTTTTCCACACACAAAAAGTTCTCTCTCTCTCTCTCTCTCTCTCTCTCTCTCTTAGTTTTTGGTGTATTTTTTAATTTTAAACTTTTGTATTCTATCTTTACAATTCTACTTTGAATTGATATGATTTAGTTTTGTGTTTTCTGCTGTTATCTTTTTAATTCTTATTTGATTGTAAAATATTATCTTATTGTAATATATTACTAAAAGCTGAAGCGTAGCAATTAATATTGCTACGCTCCCGTTAAGCCACATCAGCAGCCATGTCATCATCTTTTTTCTTTTCAATTTTTCATATAATTGTTTAACATTTAAAGTGAATTAATAACTCCATTTTATTAAAATCAAAATATCATATTAATCTTATTTTTAATTATTCTTATCTATTATTATACCCTCTTCAACTTTTCTCATTCCATTTTAACTTTTCATATCCCCACTACTCTCTAACTTAATATCACTATTTCCCTACCTCTTTATCTTCTTTTATTTTTTACTCTTCTTATTCTTAACCTCTTGCTATAAATTTGTCGTTCTCTCAATCATTTCATGCATAATTTTTTGTTTTTCCACACACAAAAAGTTCTCTCTCTCTCTCTCTCTCTCTCTCTCTCTCTCTCTCTCTCTCTCTCTCTCTCTCTCTCTCTCTCTCTACCTCTTTCATCAAATAAAAATCTGGAGCAAATAACCAAAAAAAAAAAAAAAAAAAGCAAACAAACCATTACCATGGGTTTGGGTAAAGAATTTATATTTGCACAGCAAAGAGAATGGGGTTTAAACCCCCTCTTTTGTCAATTTCATTGTTTCGTTATCATATATAAATACAAGGAAATAGTACCAATATATACGTAAAATTCCTTGTTTAACAAATTCTGCAATTCCTTGACCAGTTATTGCTCTACTTTATCAAATTTATAAGAGAGGAGGGCGGACCCTGAATCCAATCAAATACTTATTGCTCTGTATAAAAATACCATGTGACCATGCTTTGGTGAAAATTATTTATATATTTGTGGCAGAACAGGCTACAGGGCATGTTACACGAAAGCTGCTAGCTGCCTTGATAATTAAGGGCCAAACCACAGAATCTCAAATCTCACTGCTCTAAAATATACTGAAAAATGAATGTACTATTTGGGGGCATGCATTGAGAAAAATTGGCACTTAAATGACATTGCCACGTTCAAGACACATTCGGAGTGAAAATTAAATATTTGATGGATTGATATCAGCAAGATTTGGTGTGCAAATCCACATTGTTTCATGTGGAATTTAATGCCGAAAGCTTAAGAATTAATCTTCAATCATGTCAAACTCAATTAAAGTTTGCCCAAATTGAATTGAGGATATTAAACTGAAAAGCCAATCGAAAGAGCGATTTTGGGTGATTTTGATGCAATTAATTGAAGTGGGGAACAAAACTGTAAAAAAGCTAGGACGATGGTGGAAAAGTTGAGATGAGAAAGAGAAACATAGCTCCGATGGGATCTGGAACAAAGTTTCCACAAAGACAACTAAGGTAGTGAATCTAGTGGTGCTAACTTTGATCAAGGTTGTGGCATAGCAAGGAGTATTTCAGTCAGTGACAAGTTGGCCAAGGTCACAGGAGCCAGGGTATTTAAAGCAGGGGATGAAGTGGGAGCTGGAGACAAGCTGGTAGGGGCCATGGAGATGGGAAGTAGGTATTGACTAACGAGCGAGCGAGCAAGAAATGTGGAGGACTTTAGAAATAACAACTGAATGGGCATAATTTGTAAATTGAAATTTAAGAACTGAATTTCTGGGTAAAAGTCTATACAGAATTCAGAATTTCTTCCTACAACACACCAAAACAACGAATTTTTTTTTTTTTTATTTAAATTTAAATTCTGTCATGCCCCTATATTCTGTTTACAAATTATCTAAGTAGCCTCCACATAATTTGACAAGAAGACACAGCATTTAACAACTGTACAACCAAGCTATTTAAATAACAAAAATAAGGACAAGAAATTACAATATCTTTCTTTGCGGCAGCTCTAATACATTGTTCAAAGAGAAAACTAGCATTAACGGACACAGCAACAAGCCACATTTTGTTGAAGATGGTAATCATTTTTTTTTTTTTTCATTATAGGTAAGAGTAATTATATTAACAAAAAATGAAATAAAAATAAAAAATAAAAACCTACTTCATGCACAATGGGCACAAAGTAGACTAAAGAATTACAGAAAAAATATGCGGAGGGTAATGTCATGAGTTTGATAGCCATTGGCTGCATGTATAATACACCAATAGAGACAATGTTATGAACAAGAAGCTCATAGGTAAAAGATAGTAGACACACATAAGAGCAGCTTAAGAATTTTTAATTATAACTCTATTGTTGATGGCATCACAATTAGAGAAACAAAGATCAAAGTATTTGATATCCAACTCCACAAAGAGAGAGAGAGAGCGATAGTCTATTTGCAACTTTAAATCTTCCACTTGTAATGATTAATTTTTTTTTTTTAATAACTAATTCATGGTAAATGATGGTACAGTTTATTAATTTCCACTTTCCAGCCTCATAAAGAAGTTTAGTCAAGATTTGTTGCAGAAATAAAGTACTTTTGCACTATAAGTTATGTTTATATTTCATTTGAAAATTAAAAGGAAGGTTACATATAAAAAAGCCAACTTAAACAAGCTTCAAACCTCCAATCTTTATAGAATAATTTTTTTTTTTTTTTAAGGAAGCATAACAGCCAATCATAAGCTTTGCAACCAAGAAGTTCTCTAGTGAAGCAAAGGCAAAAGTCATGCTAAACAAAAAGTAAGATATGCAGGGGCAAAAAAAGAGACAGAACACAAGCTACAGAAATGCATGACAGATATACTCATACAAAAGTGGTTTTCCTCCTTTATTTGCAGTAATTTTATATACCCTGTATTACAGGAAAGGGAAAATACGTAGGTACCGTTTTTCTTTGAGCTTGCAATAATATTTCTTACTGATTCATCAAATATATACACGCAGAAGTACTTGAATGCGGAGTTAATGACAGTTTGACTCAAATATATAGTTGTATGATACCTGAAAATGAGTGACTTTAGAGAGGTCTACCCAGAGAGCTTCCTTTCTGCTCTACCTGCAAAATCAACAGCCACCTTCAATGTAAGGTTACAGAAAAAGTGTTCCCATGTAAAGTAGGACAAAAAGAATTGACACATACCAAAATGAATAATGTAATATGGAGGCAGGTTTTAAAGTTTCGCTTCAGCAGCAGCAAGATTCTCTTTACATTTAATGATTCTTTGCTGACGAGATTCCCTTGCGTCCGCAACTCTTCCATTTCTTTATATTTTCCCCTCGGACCCCGAGGGAAAAATATAAAGAAATGGAAGACCTGCGGAAGCAAGAAGAATCTCGTCAGCAAAGAATCATTAAAGCTAGGGTTGACTTTTGCTGATGCTGAAGCAATAGTTGAAAACCTGCCCGCATATGAAAAAACCATGGTATGAACTTCTTGCTAACTTTTCTAGCCAATTGTTGATGTTTGCTGCCGGGGTGGGTGTCTTTTCCGGGTTGCTGAGAACCTACCATAAATCACGTTCAATGTGTTATCTCTCTCCAATATTGCTAGTTTCTAAGGATTTTAATCAATACTATTAACATTTTCTGAACTATTTTGGTTATGATTATGATCCAAGACCCTAGGACAGTACTGTTTTACTAGCAGGTCCAGTTCACTAGTTTAATGCACAAGACACTACTCCAAGCCTAACACTACCAATACGTTAGACTATATTGTAGCGCTTATGCTTACATTAGTATAAGTAAATCCATTAATTAGTCTTCCATAAACTGTATACAATAACTTCTAAATAGCCCGATTTCTTTTTCAGCACCATTACCACCATTATTTTCTGTAAATACGATTTCAATAAAGAAGTAAAAGAAACATACAAATCCAAAGCTCGATAATAGTTCAGTCCTCCAGTGAAGCCTCTATTGTCAAATTTGCTGACAGAATAATTGACATCTTCTTCACACAGCCAAGCTAGCAAGGTGGTATTAGGGGAAGTTCTGAATCCTCCTTTAGGTATACAAGGTGGACGTGGACTGCGAGATGTAAGAAATCTCTTTATTATTCTTGCAGTTCCTGCATGAGCAAACTCTTCTTCAATCTCCCCAGGTTCCTACAGAACAATTTAACACTGCTTATAATATTGACGAACCTAAATCATTTGAGAAATAAGAACTTGAGTGAATGGTGAACCATACAGAACTTAGAAGATGAAACTTTAAACATAATGGTCCAAAAGAAACATACTCCTAACATGATTTAAAAATAAAATTTCATTACTTTAGAGATATACAAATGGATTAAGATATTACATCCTTTAGATTGAACACATTTATTAGACTTATTCATTAATAAAGAACCAGTCCAATCAACTTTGTCCAAATAGTTTTTTAAGTGAAATTTTCTTACTAATCAAAAAAATTTCAATGAAAAATATTGTTAAGCATGATCAAAGAAATTCCATGTGGTTGGAATCATTTTGTTCTGTTAAAGCATCTGGCCCAGAAGCATCCTTTCTGGGAAACAGTATATGGGAGCATCCTGCCAGGTATATGCATATCCAATATCCCAACCCACATGAACTTGATCATCTCTCATAAACCAGAGACAGAACAAGGTAACCTCTATAGAAGACATTGATAGTGTGACACGTAAATGGTGATCTCTAACCATGCCAAAGTTGGGATATTATCTTGTCCAAATCACAAGTTTTCATCTCTCTACAAGTTTATTGTTGGTATATTGGTTACTGTGCACAAAAAGAAATGAAAAATTATCTTTACATTGATCATATCTGATTGCTTGGAGATTACTATTACAGAACCCCCCAAACATTATGTTGATGCTTCAAGAGCTGAAGAAAACTGACTTGATTTGCACAGGTATTATATGATTCTTCTTTATAAACAGCCAGAGTCATATATTTAAACAATATAAGAATGAAGTGAAAAATATGTTGGGATCACCTTTTCAAGTAAACTTTCATTTTCTTCCTGAAGCATATCAAGCTGCAATGAAATTCACACCTCAGTAAAAAATTCTCAATAAATACAAAAACAATTCACAATGATCCTAATTACTAAGGCTAGGTGAAAGATGAAGTGTATTCTTAGCCAAAGACATGTATTAGCAACTTTCAGGCATTACAATAAAAGTCAGTAACTAACCATGGACCTTAAATGCACATATGATATCATCTCGAAAAGCAGCCATACCTCATCTTGTAGAGCAGAAGAATACTGACTTTGGAATTTAACCCCAGCTCAGCTTGTGTATCAGAAGGTAAAGCATTCAGAGGCCCAGCCATGCTCTCAGCAGTGGAACTGTTTGTAAGGGACATGCCCAACTGTCCTATCATCTTATCTTTCCCATCTTTATCACTGACAAGATGTTCTTCACGATTTGGCTCCACCATTGAGGAATCAAGCTGAGAATTTTTCATTCCAAAGGAATCCATCATATTCTCATCCACTCCTTCTCGAGCTTTGCCATGTTGCCCAGTTAATAGCCCTAATTTTGCATTCAAAGAATTTGAGATACAAGAAACCTCATCCATGGGCTCAGAAGTAGATATGGAAGGTATGTGGGCTTCATTACCTAAGACTTCTTGCTTGCAATCATCAACCTTCTCAGCCAAAAGTGCAAAGTCAATTGTATCTTTGTTATTTGAAAGCTTCTGCCCTTGCAAATATTGATCAGACAATCTCTGCTCCAATTCTTGAATGCGCTTCTCATAAGACACACACTATCTCTGCTTAGTACTAAGCATAGATTGCAGATGTTTAACATATTCGTCTTTCAGATGCAAGGCTTCAGATGTCTTCTCTTGAGCATTTTTCAATAAGCGATCCAGTTTATCATCATCCAGAGATTCGTATTCAACTTCAGGCCAGCGCAAACAATTAAAGGCAATTGCAGAAGCAAGGTCAGCCTTCAGTTTTGCATTCTCAACTTCCATTTTGCTAGTCCCAGCAACCTCAACCAACTCACAGCCTTCAAGAAGCTCCTCAGAGTCATATTTCTCAAGGGTGTCCACAGAAATCTCATCAGTCTCAGCTGAATGGGAACTGTCATTAGACAAAGAAAATGAACCTTTTAAGCTTCCCTGCTTCTCACACTTCAAAGGCAGTCTGGCCAAATGCTCAGGAGCATATCGATCTAGGTCTGAAATGTCAATATCAAGCAAACCAGTATCAAAAGGATCTATATTGACATCACATTGATTGGGGATATCAAATAATCCAAGGGATCCTAAAACATCCCCGAGTATGTAAGAACTATAATACTTCAGAAACTTCTCCCATCTCTGAACCTCAACCTCCCTCTTTGTAGCAAGATTTTCAGCCAATTGTCCAGCCATGCCCATGTAAAGCTTCATAGAAGCATTTCTTCTCACAACTTCTGCAAGGCAGGCTCTAAATGCAGGGCCAAGCCCACGGAGTAACTTCAACTCCATAAACTGATCATCCTGATGCATCATTGCCTCTCTACATAGGATTAGCACTCCGCCATTCCAGGCATTTGTACTTAAATACATGCAAAATATAGTTAACTAAATCAATAGGGGAAGGCTACCTTCAAAGCAATAATGATTTGTAAAAGAAGAACTTTGTTCAAAACAGAATTTTAAACAGAATTCTGTTCTAAATTCTGTTTTAAATTCTGTTTAGAACCTGGACAACACACACAGCCGTGCTTGATATTTTTAGAAAATAGCAAAAGTTTTATAAGAGAATGACACTTTTGATGAAGAAGAACCTGAATAAAACACACACACAATTTCAGGACAGACACAGACACATAAAGAAAATACTCAAAGCATAAAAGAAAGAAATGACGTGTTATACTCAAAATTTGATACCTACAAACGGGTTGAGCTATAGCAATGAAAAAATTCATCCACGCAAGCTTGCAAAGGCGTATTAGTGTGATCCAGTTTGAACTCTAATTTGTTAAAGTCTCTTTTTCTCACCTTCAATCAATCAAATTGAATTCAAATCAATGAAAACAACAAAAAGAATATGTTAAACCCACAACCTCACCATCCACTTCACTCTTACAAAGGAATAAGGTATCTTTGCTCTTACAAAGGAATAAGGTATTGGATGAGTTACCTTTTTTGAACCTTAGGTTGTCTTGTATAACGATGAGGAGGTCTTGCATGTCCTTCGTCAGAAGCCTCGGGCCCAGGTTTGTGTCCATGTTTATGCCCCCCTGTCCCACAAGGAGATGCCTTTGATATGCGTTTCGGCCGACCTTTTGGCATTGCAGGTAACCTAACAGTCTGCTCAGGCTCAACTAGGGGTGCGTCGATGGCCGAAGAAGGGCCAGTAGGCGTATTGTGGGACGGTGGCTCCTGCTGCATGTGAGGAGGGGTTGGACCAATACCCAAGTTTAATGATGGAATGGGTGACAGCTCAAGGAACTCCTGTGGGGTGGGTGGAGGGATGATGGGGCTAGGGGATGGATGTGGGGTGGGTGAAGGGATGGTAAGGCTAGGGGATGGATGTGGGGTGGATGAAAGGATGGTGAGGCTAGGGGATGGATGTGGGATGGGTGAAGGGATGGTGAGGCTAGGGGATGGATGTGGGATGGGTGAAGAGATGGTGAGGGTAGGGGATGGATGTGAGGTGGATGAAGGGATGGTAAGCCTAGGAGATGGATGTGGGGTGTATGGAGAGGGATCGGGGGTAGGGAGGCCTCGAGGGGTAGCAACAGGCTGATGAAAGGGACATCCAATCGGAGCTGTGCTCGTGCTTGGGCCCTCAGTAGTGCTTAGGCCCGCAGGAGAAGCTGCCTCCTCATTCGGGGCCTCAGGGATGGGAGGTTGTACACGGTCAATATGATGCACTGCCGTCAGCACATCATTAATGTCAGTGTGCTCCTCCGTGCCCACTGGGTGATGCCGCAACAAACGGTTGACAAGTGAAACCTGCACATGGAAAACCCACATATATTAGTAATGCCTAAATCATCAACAATGCCAATCGATAATAAAATAAATGTTGGTTTTGAATTGAGTTCTGGTAGTAATAATTGCAAATTATCGGGAGAGCAAGTGCTAAGCAAAAAATCTAGTAACATATATCATGTTATGCAAACAGTGGTTTCATGCTAAGAAGTACGGTAAGATGTAGAAGACTTGGAGAACTTACCAGCATAGTCAATTTAGCACCGGGCCTATCGATGAACCTCCGAGTTACCCTGTTGAACCAGCCAAAGTACTCGTGGTGTGGAGGCATCTCACCAAGGACTACTTCAAAACGCCGTTAAAGGCGATTACCCCAGTGGCCTATAAGCACAGCATGTTTCCACATCCAATCCACACCGACCTTCCCCCTCAAATCAATTTTATGTAGGACTGTATCAGTGTCAACAGCCTGGGGAATATCTTAGATCATCCCAAACTGACGAACGACACGATCCGGCGTATGTTTCTCTATTAAGTGGAAACATACAAGCGGCATTGTTGCCGTCCACACGGCCCTTCCTGCAACGCACCACGGCGAAAGGTTCTCAAACTCAGCTTCATATGGTTGCCACACCACCTACGACAGCAAATAACACAAGTACACAACACATTAAGCTTTATATTTCAAAATTCACCAAACTTATAAGATTGTTCCTAAACGTGTAAAACAGGGCATTCTCATACCTGGTCTAGCAACATTGAAGCTATTTGCTCGCGATACCTGTCCCTAAAGATGTTGGCGGGCCTATTTTTCTTGTTTGGGACCCACAACCACCTACAACAATCAAGAACAAGAGATCAATATCTACAACTTTCTTACTAAGATAATGTTATGATTAAAACTATAATGTAATCACATTAACAAGTAAGATAATCTTATAGGATTTTACTCAATTGGGGATGGGATTTAATAGAGACTTACTTTAGGAATAATGGAGCACGCACTGGAGGACCGTAAGCACCCACTGGCGGGCCACGCTCAACTGCCGGGCACAAATAAGGGAACCTGGCCCATGCCCAATACTGGACCAACAATAAACACCCACCGATCTGATTGGTGTCCCTATCGCTTGCCCTGCATAACTCTCGGTACATCCATGCAAGGCAAACACTTCCCCAACTCTACACTTGTGGGTTGCGAAGGTCTTCCAATAGCTGTACCCACATTAAATGCACCCTATTGCCGGATTTGTCGCCGAATATTGTGTCCCCTAATAGCGCTAGGATGTAGCAGCGTGCTTACTTATGCAGCTGATCCTCTTCAGCATTAGGCGGCAATGGTTCAGCAACTTTCTCCAAGAGTCGACTGATGAGAATCCTCTGACCATTGAGTTGCTTATGCTGGTTTTGATTTACAGGTTCAAACCCAAGGAAATCCTGGCAAACTGTAGTCCAGGTTTTCTGTGTGCTCCCTGTTATAGCAGCACCATCAACAGGAAGCCCGATAAGAACCTCCACGTCTTTCAATGTGATGCTGATCTCACCATGCGGCATGTGGAATGTGTGAGTCTCGGGCCGCCATCGCTCCACTAAGGCCGTTATCAGACCATGGTCAATCTCTCTACCTGGGAGCCAGAGGAGTCCCTCCAAACCAAGTGCCTTAATGATGTTAACGACTCGGTCGTCCACCATTGGCTCTCGATTGGAGAACTCTTTACTACGGCTACGGCAGGTAAGGGTCCCTGGATCCTGCACAGAACAGAACAATGGATTAATATATGCCAAAGCATGTACATTGTATAAATTAAATTGGTGTACATTAGTTAAAGATTGACTGTTGCGTTTTACCTGCCTATTCCAAATAGCTTCGGACCGATGGTTGGGCTGATGTGTCAACACCAAGTTGTCAATGGGACCAGGCTCTGCATGGTTAATCCGTCCAGCATTTGCAGCAGCCATACTGCACAAAAATGATAAGCAGTTAGCATGTAATAGATATTGTTCAGAACAAAAACAAAAACAATGTAAGAAAGATTCTAAAAAAATAAATTCTACTCTTGATTATTTATCAGTTCTCTATTAAAGATGATTGTTGCAAAAATAAACCCATTTAGGCAAGATTAAAGAAAAGAGAAGAAATATATAGACACGAGGATTTGCACAATATGCCTACGTCCACATAAATTGACAAAGAAAGTTTCAATATAAAATAAGAAGATTACAATAGTAACATAAGCACTCTCAACCCAAACACCAATTTAATTCTACTTTTCCCTAAATGAATTGCCGCAGCACTAACTTAAAGTATGTATATATATTAAGTTGCTTGGGGTATTAACATTGCACTAACTTAAGATATCTTTCGCATGAAAACTCATTAACACATGATACTGAAATGAAACATAGTGAGTAACAGTAAGTGTGTGTTATGCAATCAAAAGTGAGTGGTACTATAGTACTGAATCACATGCTTCTTCTGAGATATAAATTGAATGATCCTATTCCTTCATCAATAAAGAAAAATTCAAAACACATACAAATATTAACACACACGTTGCCCAATTACATATATTTTTTTTAAAAATCAGGTTGGTTAGGTAACCATTACCCAACAAGCTCAAGGAGCGAAACCTGCCTCGAAAGCAAATGTGAATAATTATTTTCAAATCATAACATGTAATATTAGAACTAACTTGGTAACACCTAGTTTGTGCATTCAATCATTATTAGTATTTTATAATTTTAGGGATTTGACTTGAGGGTGGTAACAATAAAAAATTCATTTTTGAATCAACATGTTTCAGTTCATATTTCATCAACTTCTAAGTTAGAACAAAAGTATGTATGAAGTTGGCAGAATCCTTCATACGTCACTATGCACAATTTGGATGATTTCTTCCTTGAATTTGCTCTTTCATAGAGTTATACTTGTATGAGCATAGCCTTGGATGATTTCAACATATATAAAAAAAAAAAAAATAAAAAAATAAAAAAAAAACCTTTTTGTTTTTATTTTTATAAAGAATGACAACTATAGCTTTGAACGAGTGAGAGTGTTCATACAATTGGGGGAAACAAAAAATTGCACCTTTGATGAGAGTCAAGTTCTGAGTAGCTCTCACTTGCGTGGAGTTGGTAATCCATCATTTTCATGAGAGAGCCAAATAATTATCAGACAAAGAGATGTTTGGAAGAAACAAATAATTCCATTAATTATTCACAAAAAAATCTATCCATGATATGCCTCACTTTCCTCGTATAAAGAAATATCTAGGCCTTTTTTTTGGATAAGGCGGGGGGCTCGGTTTCTTGAAAAAATAAACTAAGCTAATCATTTTCCAAGGCGGCGTTTTATTATTATTATTTTCTTGAAGAGAAAAAAATTTTATTGCAAAAACAAATAGAAACTACAAACAAAAACTACAACCCAGCCTCATCCAAGATAATGCAAGCAAAACTTGAAGAGCAATGTATTGAGACTAAAGAGCAATGTATGATAGAAATTCTACTCTAACATAATCTAAGTGTATATGTGTATGAAGCTTCCTCCTAGAAACTTGAACCCCGGCTCTTCCCCCCCCCCCCCCCCCCCCCCCCCCCCCCCNATATTTTCCTAGTTGTCAAGTAACTTTGATTTATTTAAAAATAATAATAATAACCCTTGGACATTTATTTTTTAATTAAAAGGTAGAAAAAAAAGGTTAAACCTTTAATTTAAAAATTAAATAGATTTTGATTGTAAAAAAAGATGTAAATAAGCTTTAATTCTTTCTATTAAAAAAACATTGATTCCCATCTTAAAAAAAAAAAAAAAAAAAAAAAAAAAAAAAAAAAAAAAAAAAGAAGATTCTTTTCTTAGAAAAATATTTTACTGTTTGCTATGCTCCACTGATGGCCAAAGGAATTCAGATTTTTTTTTTTTTTTTTCAAGTTGGGATGTAGACATTTTGTAGTGATGCAACTATCCTCACTCTAATATTTTAAACAAAATAAATAAATTATTTTTTTAATAAAATATTTTACTGTTAGCTAGGCTCCACCAATGGTCAAAGCTAGGATTTTTATTTTTATTTTTATTTTTTTTTCAAGTTGGATTTAGACATTTTGTAATGATGCAACTATCCTCACTCTAATATTTTCTACAATATATATTCAAAAATACATCAATTTATTTATTTATTCCAATCAATACAAGTTAATCAATAGTTTTTTTAAGTATATTTGATAGATCAATGTGACAATATGTGGTTTGTGTTTTGTAATACAATATAGAGAAGTGCTATGTTTACAACATTTTTACAACAAATCATAAGTGATTAGTTATTATTAGTTATAATTTGAATTTATCACTAAAATTACTTTTTACCCACTAATAACAACCCGTAACAGCTTGCTATTTAGAATTCATTGTGAAAATATTGTAGATCACATTTCTCTACAATATAACTATAATTTTTAATTAAATTTTATAAGCCTATTCAAGCGCTCAGGGATAGCCCATTAGACCCAACCTATAAGGCCCAGCCTGCTAAAAATAAACAAATCGGGTATTGCCATAGGTCCATGGGGGACGAATTTTCACTTCCAGCCTGTCCCAACCTGGCCTATTGACTGGTCAACAGCCCAATATGCCCATGGGCCAAGTAAAAAGAAGCCCGGCCCATTTCTGACCCTTATTCCCAAGTACTTATTATTCATGTTTACAGGTTGCCAAAATAGCGTCCTTGTTCCAAGTTTTCAAGGCTGTTTTTCAAGCTATTTTCTTTTATAGTCTAAATTTTGGAGAACCTCGCACTGTGATTTCCTTGTTCTACTACTAGAAACTAGTGTCATCTCTAATCCACATCCCCAATTAAAAGGAAGAGGAACTACCGCTCGTTCCCTTCAGTGTTTAAATCCTATAGGAAAGTGCTATGAAGCAAAAGAGGAATGAGCCTAAGCCACCGGCCATTAACAAAGCTCCCATTGCTACCAAAATATTACAAAAATCACTATATCCGACCATACTGACAATACTACTCAAATCTAAACCCATAACCACAATCCAAAACCCATCCAAGCCACCAAAAATTATCCAAACATCATCATTTACATGGACACAACACAGTTGCCCCCACTTGCCCACACAGCTTACCAAGCATCAAAACCCACACTTGGCTGAAAGCCTGAAACCCAAGAATCATTACTCACCCAAATCAAACATAAAAACCAAACCCCCACAGAATTTCACCCACTCACCCCTTCAGCTGAAACCCATACTGCCAGTCCAACAAACAACACAAACTCAATTAAACAATAGTCAAGGGCTCACTCACAAAACCCATTAGCTACTGCTTGTATTTACTTTAAAACTCAAACAAAATTCTCCATAAATGTCATTTTCTCCTTGGGTGTTCAACAAATCCACAAACTGATCCATATGTCTGATCTGGCCTAACCTGAAAGTTGACAAGCGGTTTCGACAAGGTGCAAGGTTGGGTAGCAGGTTTGGAACTCAAAAAACATGTGGTTCGGCGGGTGGCGGGTCTAATATAAAATTCACCTGAAATAGTATACATGTTATGTTTTTGTCCCTGAAACTTAATAGAAGTTGACAAAAGAACAAAATGTAGAACATTTTAAAGTTTCAACGAACAAAAACATCACTTTTTGTAATTTGAAAGACAAAATAGAATCCGTGCTACTTTTTTTTTTCAACAGAACTCCTATCTTTCAGTTTTCACTTTTCCAAAGCCAGCCCCTCCACCCACCCCCCCCCCCCCCCCCGCCCCCCAACTTGGCCAAAGGGGAATTCAACAAAGGTTGTCATCGTCACTACTACAAGAACAAAACTGAATCTCCAGATCACAACATCGAGCAGAGTTCCAAAAGATGTGCTTGCGTGCTAGGAAGAGTGAGAACAGAGATGCTGAAGTTCAACGGACTATAAATATAGATAATCTGGTAGGAGAAGCCACAAGAGCATTACCACTAAACTAGCGACAGCAACTACTCTCTACAATATGTGGAGAGAACAGAACGATAGAGGTCATGGTGGAAGATTAAGACTTCAAGAGTGGAGAAGAAATCTTGAAAACAATTACAAATGATGTCATGTATTGACTACTGCAAAAGAAGAAAATTAAGAGCTCATTTCAAAATAAAGTCATCTGGTTCATTAGGTGGTCGGCAATCACCTGCTGCATAAGTTTAGCAGCAAAGCACTTATCAAAAAGAAAATAAGTTTAGCAGTTAAGCTGTGTTTGAAAGATAAAGGGGTACTTTGATATTTTAACTAGGTTTGGTCTACTGTGTTCTAAACAACAACTATCGTATCTCATTTCTTATGTACTTCTACAAATCTGATAGCTAACAACACACAGATAGTTAATCATCAACGTTGCAATTAAAAAAAATCTCAAAGAGGTTCTACAACAGCTCCGCACCTGGTAGGTGCTAAATTCTGCAAAAGCTATTAAAAAACACATGATCTAATGTAGTCTCTTCTCCTAATTATCAATCTAATCTGTGAAAGGTAAACAATCTGAATAAAAATCTACATTTTTTATTTTACACTATTACACATGAAAGAGTAAAATCATAATAAGACCATTAATATTTTAAAGAATGAAATGGATTTTTTGCATAAAGAGATTCTGCCATCTCACAAGCATTTCTATCACAAACTAAGAATTAGACCAATAAGAGATTCACAAATCATGCAAGAGACATAGCTAACCGTGATTAGGTGCTTTTCACTGAACAAAAGATAATCAACCTAACACATTAAACACAAATGTACAAGCCAATATGAACTACTAATTCTACCCTGAGAGGTTTGGCATATTTGAACTGATCTTACATGCTACACAAAATGGAAGACTGTATTTTCTCTGAAGAGATTAATTCAATCTTTGATATCCAAATGGCCCGGGTAAAACCATAGCATAATTTAGTCAAGGCACAATGTGACAACATGTAAAGAATCTACAACAGAAAGTGTTTAGAGATAGGTTAAATGACAATATTATTAAACTGTACATACTACATAGGAAAAACATAGTTCCCTAATAAAATCCAACCACTCTTACAAAACCTTCAAGCACAATATGCCAATCAAAGTCTGCAAGGAATGCAAAGACTTTATTTTTATTTTTTTCTTTTATTCTTTTTCCAACAGGATGTCCAAGGTTCTTTGAGAGCATGATCGATCTGCTCCATTTGACTTTCTATCGCAATGGCCTACAGCTTTGGAATTTTGTACGGAAACTTTTCCAATTTGATTTAACATTTGTACTAAAACCTTATAACTAAAACATATCACAACCTATTTTACCATCAGACCTACATATAGCCTGTTTACCACTTTCATAACTGAAAAATGAGGCATACATATTAATTTTATTACTATAAGCATGGATTAAGATAAGCATATTTATGAAATAAAAAATAACTAAATAAAGGATTAAGATGAGAGCAGCCCAACCTGATGAAAGGTCTAGACAAGATGTGGCTGAAAGTTGGTCTGAAATGTGATTGGCCCAACCTGCAAAAGAATAGTGAATGTGATTGAACAAATCATAAGTTTTCAACAGTAAATTCAAACAGCATTATCAATTAACTGTATTGGACTTTTCTATAAGAAGGGCCAATTTTAAGCAAGCCAATTATACTTTAGTAATAACTTTGTGCATTTAAAAAGTTGGGGCAGCCCATTAGAAGAAAGCTGCTGGATTTGTTCAAGGCAAAAAGGAACCCCTAAAACTTGTCTCTGCCCCAAAATCATTGACAAAAATCAGTTATGCTGCCTGTGATTGTTTCTAGTACCGTGCAAAACAAAGTCATTTTTTTTTTTTTTCCCAATCGCATAAAGAAACACTTCTTCAAATTTAATCTCCAAACCTAAATTTACTATAATTTGAAGTATCAACCTTCACATATAAGTACAATGAAAAATCAGCCTTATTTTTAACACATATCAATAACTGAGAACTTCAGAGCAGAGCAACATATTGTATTTTTATGACCTCTACACAATTTTAAATTCACAATTTAAGCATCCATGTAAAAAAACAAACCGGGCGAAGAAAAAATCCCAAAAAATAACTAGAGCTTTCTCTCTTGATTAAAACAGAGTACCATCACACCATTAAACATAAACTCAATCAAAATTTCTAAAATTTCTATAGACTTGTGAACAATTGCATCTCATCATAGGAACAACCAACAAAGCACTAAAATTAAATCCTCAGCAAATATAAACAAACCCAGCAACATGATCCGATTTCCACAAACCAATTCAATCTCAAACAACAAATATAAAGTTTCTCAAAACAGAACCCACAAACCCACTAAAATTAAATCCTCAGCAAATATAAAGTTTTGTCCTTTTTTAGAAATTCAAAACAGAACCCACAAACCCACTGTTTCTCGGCAACCAAACGGTGAAACCCATTATATATAAACACTATTTCTCACCTTTTTTTTTTGGTTTTCACAGACCGCGTAGACTGATCAAAGCTCTGTGAGTGAGAGTTTTCTACTTCGGTGGACTTTATCAAACTTTAGGAGGAGAGGCCTGAGACGGTACACCTCGCTATGGCTTTACCAAACTTTTCGTCGAAGCTGATGAATGTGAGAGTGCAGACTGAGTGAGAGAAGAGGGTGAATAAGGGTGGAGAGGGGGACTGAGAGAGGCCCTGAAGTGTGAGAGTGAGAGGGAGAGGGTGAGTGAGAGACCGTGAGACTGGAGAGGTGAGAGAGCTCTGTGAGTGAGACTGGAGAGGTGAGAGACTGTGAGAGAGGTGTTATTTTTAAAAAATGTCCTATTTTAACAAAGCTCTGATTTCTCTGATTCTTCACACGTGCAAACTGAAACAGACAAGACAGGTGACCATAACTAAGAATCGAGTTTCTGAGACTCGGTAACCGAGTCTTTAACCCTCGAGATCTAAGTGTTGTCCACGTCATTATCAATGCCAGGTATAGTCCACGTGGATGCTCGGTCAGAAGTCGACTTTCTAAGACTCGAATTCCACCTGTACTCCACGTGGCAGTAGGCCACGTCAATTTAAGAAAACCGAGCCTGAAAGAGTCGATTTATTGAAGTAAAAATCAAGTCTGACAGACTCGAGATGTTACTAATAAATATACTTCGTAATCGGGGCCAACTAACTGTATAGTTGTACAGTTATGGTTAAATACCAATTTCGTTCCGATACTTTCTATTGCTTTCTTCCTACGGTCCAGGATTGTGAAACGTCACGACTTATGTCATAGACAATCACAACTAAAATAAATAATAATAATAATAATAAATACAAAATAAAAATAAAAATAAAACCTCAAAATCTTTTTTTTTAATTATATTTTTATTCCATTAATTTTTAAATACATAAATTTTATAACATTTTTTTTATAACTACTAAGGTATCATGCATATTGTGATTAATATACAATTAATAAAAAAAATGATATTAAAAATGGTCTCATACAAAAGTTATTTAATAATTACAATATACCACCTTGACATGTTAAAAAGTTATGAAATTTGTGATATCTCCAGCCTTGTTGTAGTAAAAATATTATCAATTTGTTGTAATATATATATATATATATAATTTAAATTAGTTTTTAATTGTTGTTCAGATTGTGCTAAATATTCATTTCAATTTTCTTAATTTTGGTGTCAATTGACTTACTTATAATATTCAACACAAAAGCCAAGATATATAACTACCTCACACTCTTAATAAATAATGCTCCCTCCATCCCAATTTGTTTGTTTTGTTTGAAAAGTCAAACATTTTAAGGAAAGATTATTTATTGTCTTGTCTGCCTTATAAAATTGTATAAGTTTACAAAACTACCTTTAAATAAATTTATCAGTTTTTTTTAAAAAAGTTATTCTTTATGAGGCAATTAAAATGATGCCCCAATTAAATTGAATTTTTTAAATATTAGTTAGTTTTCTTTTCAAATAGTTTTAAAAATAAAGTAGGAGTATACTAGGAACATTAGTAAACTAATAATTTTTATTTTTCGAAACAGGACAATATTTTGGGACATCCCAAAATGAAATAGAGAGCAAATAAACTGGGACGGAGGTAGTACTACCTTATCAAAGGGCGACGACAAGTGTTAATCAGGATGGTCACATGACCACTTGACTTGAAAATATTTTTTATATACTTTAAAAAAATTGAATTCTAAATTAATATGAGTCTTTGACCATCCTAGGAAAGAAAAAAAAAAAAAAAAAAAAAAAAAAAAAAAAAAAAAAAAAAAAAAAAAAAACAAAAAAAAAAAAAAAA
>NW_027069751.1:580452-604213 GCF_002906115.3 Quercus suber
GAAAAAAAAAAAAAAAAAAAAAAACTTAAACACTCTATATAACAATTTGAGCTCATTAAAAATAAATTCAACCTCTCCAAAATTTTGGTCCATTGAATATTGAACCAAAAATTGTGAGAAATGTTGTTTTCACAATATTTTGGAAACAAATCATTAATAATAGGTTGTTTCTGGTAGACAAAAAAATTAATTTCAATAGTAGGTTCAAATTAGAACCAGTAAAATCTTACTACCTATATAGGCTTTGTTATAAAAAATTTGCAAAAATGTTGTGAATGTAGCACTTCTTAAAAATTTCTCAAACAAACAAATTAGCCCAAAAGCCCAAATCAAACGTTCAATTGTGATTTTTTAAAATTTTGTTTTCAAATGGCATATTTTAAAATTGCTATTTTTTTAATAAAAAATGCACACTTTTCGATTAGCTAATCTGTTAGTGCTTGATTTAGTCATTAACTGAATTTATTGGATTTTTGTGACATTTTTTTGAAAAGATAATGCATTTGGTTAATATTGTTACTTATTAGAAAATATGTTGGTAATTGAGTGGAAGATCAGTAACTTAATGATTGCTTGTTGTATACATGGATAATGAACCTATCATATCACACAACAATTTCAAAATATGAAAACTTGTGAAAAGAGATTTAAAACTTTATGTATTTGCTCGAGTTTTTTTTTTTTTTTTTTGCGATATTAATATATTCTTGTTTTATTTTTATTAAAAATTAAATTTAATTTAAATTTTTACATGACCATCCTTAAAAAAAATTCTAGAACTGCCACTAACCTTATCATTAGTTTGTTGAATGCTTTCGTACATAAATGAGTTACATTAGTGGGGACTTTGCAGAATTCTCTAATGTAGAACGCAAAAACCATCCAGTTATTATCAAGGTGATTCCAAAAAAAAAAAAAAAAAAAGGTTCAATTATAGAGTGGCTGCTGGCCTCTTTTCTTCTTTTTAATCATTTCACAAAATCTGTCTATGTCACATTCATTTAACTGTTTTTTCACATTATAATTAGAACAACATTATTTTTAATCATTTAATTGCTAACAGTTTTACTATGTATCAAGTACAACTTATTGCAGTCGATTGTTGTAAAAAAATTTATTAAATTTATGGTCCATTATACTCATTGTTTGGGATAACCTTTTAGCTTTAATAGTTGACCAATGATTTCTAATTAAGTGCAGCTGACTCGTGACTAGTGACCTGCTATTTCTATGATTTGTGGGAATTTAGGGTCCGTTCGATAGCAGTGTTTAAATATTGTTGTTCAGTTTTTAGTATTATAGAAATACGTGTTTGAGTGTTATAAAAATACATGTCAAAAGTGTTATTGTTATTTAAATATTGAAAACTGTTGTTTAAAAGCCATTACCAAACAGGGCTTAGTTTTCTACTTTTATCCTAAGCTAGCCTTTCTACCTTAGGAGACCTAAGTTTTGCCCTTTTCCAAACTATATATAAATGCTCATTTATATAATCTTACTGTAGGTAATATGGGAGAACAAGACAGGTCTTCAGGATGGATTGCCACACTTGATCTATATATCAAGGGAGAAGCAGCCAAAGCATCCACATCATTATAAAGCAGGAGCCTTGAATGTTCTAGTAAGATATTTTTTGTGGAAAATAAAATTCATAGAAATTTTAGCTTTTATATAAAACATCCTAAAACTCCTTATCAATGTATTCTAATTGATCATCACCACTTTCTTTTTAAACCGTTTGTACCATATATAGGCCAGGGTCTCCGGTTTGATGACAAATGCTCCTTACATGCTGAACGTAGACTGTGATATGTTTGTCAACAATCCTAAAGTTGCTCTTCATGCAATGTGCTTGTTATTGAGTCCCAATAGTGAAAAAGAAATCGCATATGCTCAATTTCCACAAGTGTTCTATGATGGATTAAAGGATGATCCATATGCCAATCAGTTCGTGATTTGTTATGAGGTGCGTCAAATCGAACCTTTATCTTACAAATTAAGACTTTTCTTTTTGTTTCCATCTATAAACAACATGAAATTTCATAAATATGTTGTATGACTAAAGAAAATATGCTAACAAAGAAGTGATTCAATGATTGGTCAAGTAATTAACTATTTTTTCTTATATGCGTAGTATTTGGGGCGTGGAATAGCAGGACTTCAAGGACCTTTATATGGTGGAACAGGATGCTTTCATAGAAGGAAAGTTATCTATAGTCTATCCCCAAATAATGTAGATCCAGTAAATGGTAAGAAATTTAATTTTTGATTTTAACCTATAAAAATGTTATTCCAAAAACTTTCATAAGCAACTAAATTTTTTGTGGCAAGTGACAATACATGAACCATTGGGTCCAAGAGACATGCACTTCATTAATGGGGGTTTTCCTTGACTAATATTTCCTTTTTCTCTTTCCCCTTTGTCAGAAAAATTGATTGAATCTATTCTCTTAAATTTTGGGAGTTCAACTGAGCTGATCAATTCAGCTACTAAAGTTTTGAAAGGGAAGACAAATACAGTGGCCAATCTTCGAAATTCTATTCATGCAGCAAACCAAGTCTCTAGTTCTTCTTACGAGTATGGAACAAGTTGGGGTACAACGGTTAGTAACCAAAAAATGCAATGTTAGATTCGATTTTTTTTTTTTTTTTTTTTTCCAAACATTCAATTACTATAACAAAAATTTTGGGTCCCTAAACTTAATCAACCAAAAATATGCAAATTTCAAATTGGGGAACGTAATTTGGTACCTCAACCATACTTTACAAAACTTTGAAAGTTGGCCTATTGCATGGATCAATTTTAATGATTATATTCTTTCAAATTAAAAAAGCTCTAAGTAGCAAGTACATTTCACTGGATATATAGAGGAACTTAGGAAGATGCACATTTATATTTTAAATACAATAATATCAATGACAAAGATAAGAATATATCTTCTAAACTGGTTTGTATTCAACTTTATATGTCACACATGTTGAAAAATTCAATCATGTACCTATGTTTTCCCTCATGAATTGAGTTTTAACTTCCTAACATTATTTTAAAGTCTAGATTGAAATGACATTATTATTTAAGGATAAACTGTTATGGAATGTTTCCTATCTATGTTGGTTCTCTCGAAAATAACTCCAAATCATATTATATTCTTCTGATTATTTTCTTTGTACACGTGTATAGTAAAATTGGACTCTGATTTCAGATTCTAATTAAACAATTGGAATGACACATGGCACAAAATTGAAACTCTAATTTGGAATTCTATTTGATTTTTTCTCTGCTTCACCGATTATTATATATATAGATAAGTCAATCCATAACTTCATTTTCAAATTGAATGATGTTTCTTTCCTTGTTATTTTGTTTAGTAAGTTTTTATTATTTTCTTTTTGTCCAACTCTGATGACTGTGGCTACCGGCCCTGAATCAGGTGGGCTGGAGATATGGATCGACAACAGAGGATATCCACACAGGACTAATGATCCATAAAAGAGGCTGGAGATCCATATTCTGTACACCGGATCCACCAGCCTTTTTAGGGTGCGCACCTTCAGGTGGACCTGCTGCAGCGACACAAATGAAGCGGTGGACCACAGGCCTGCTTGAAATTCTTTTCAGCAAAAGTTGTCCCTTGCTTGCCACACTCTTTGGAATGCTTCAATTTAGGCAATGCCTAGCCTATCTTTGGATCCTCACGTGGGGCATGCGCCCTGTTTTTGAGCTATGCTATGCTGCTCTGCCAGCGTATTGTATCATTACCAACTCTCACTTCTTGCCCAAGGTGAGGGCAAACCTCAACCCTCCAATTTCATTGATTTACTCAAGTATATATGCATGTTTTGATAACTCACTAATTTGAGTTTCTTGCATGATTGTGGTCATATCTTTTTTTGATATTTCTTGCATGATCTTTTTTTCTTTTTTCTTTTTCCGATGAAAATAATATGTGGTGTTAATCTGTAACAAATGATAACTAGCTTATACAAAGCAATATAAAATCTTGATTTTCTAGCGTTATATAAATGCAAATCATTTAAGCTTAACAAATGAACTAATAAGTCATCATATATGCAACCCTAATACTTACCTCCATGTCAGGTGATAGCTTGCGTTGTTTCATTCTTGAGCACGTCATCAATATTTCTTCTATATTTATCCCTAATATATTCAAAATCTACATTATAGATTTTTTTTTAAACTGTTTTTTCCAATCTTACAATATTCAGGTTCGAGAACCAACATTATATACTAGTTACAATCTTCGTCATTTACAACATATCCACTTTATCCGAGTATCTAAGAGCCGGTGAGTCAATTCAAGCTTGGTGGAATAATCAAAGAATGTCAAGAATAAACACAGTGAATGCATGGTTATTCGGATTTCTAAGTATCATACTCAAGCTCTTAGGAATATCCGAAACAATCTTTGAAGTAACACAAAAAGACCAATCTAATGATGATGCCAATGATGTTGAAGCTGGAAGGTTCACCTTCGATGGGTCCCCAATTTCCTCCCAGGTACAACCATTTTGCTGGTGCACCTAACTGCGTTGGTTGTGACTTTGTTAAAGTGGCAACCACCACCTCGTGATGGGCATGGGTCAGGGCTAGGGGAGGTCTTCTGCAGTGTGTATTTGGTGATATGTTTCTGGCCATTTTTGAAGGGTTTAGTTGAGAAAGGAAGACATGGAATTCCCTTATCCACCATATGGAAGTCAGCTGCTTTGGCATTATTTTTTGTGCACTTGTGCAAAAGGACTACAATGGATTGAGACTTTGATCATGAAATTATTTTATTTTCTCATATGAGTTTAGGCTTTGGTCATGAAAGTATGATGTTACTACGGTAATTTCAAACTGAAATTTAGAAAATCAAAAGCTGTACGAAGTTGATATCATTGAAAATATGTGATCTTAGGTTGTTTCCCCTCAAAGTTTCAATCCATTCCTCTGAATTGGATTAATTTTATTTCCTATTTTCACAAACAAAGTGGTTTCTAAACAACCCGCGGAAGGATTACAATGAAACTTTGTTCTTTATGCATAGCAAAATAAAGGATTTTAGTGTTTTAATCATATGTACTGTGATCTGACTAGTAATTTCTTTTTTTAACTGGTTAGAAATCTATCTTAAAGTTCTCACCGGGAGATAGAACCCGAGACTCCCTTAAACCACCCCCCCCCCAAAAGCAAAAAAAGAAAAAGTACCCTACGTACACTAATTTGCCGTTTTGCTTGATCTGTACCACATCTGTTTTCTGTGCTATCATGAACAACAAATATGCTATCTGCCATCAGTTAACTTAGCCAACTAGTTTATGTAGTTAATTGTTGTTCAAAAAGTAGTTTTTGGTGCTAATTTTTAGGACCAGTTTCATTTTATTTCTCCCAAGACTATATGTATCTAGTATTGGTTGTTAAGAAATGTGTCCATATTACCATGCTCACTGCTCATTTTACTCTCAAAAAATGTTGACAAGTTTAAGGAATTGCAGACATGTTGCAGACCCTCATTTCTTTTTAGTTCTCATTAAAACTAATTTTGTCATATTTTGTTCAACGTTGCAGTGTAACTTTATCATACGCTCACCGAAAAATGCTAGAGTTGTTTTAATAGATTGTTGACATGTTGCTCCATGGTAATAAAATAAAATAAAGAATTTCTAACCCGCATATAACAGACACGTTATGGACAAATCATATATATTTATTTAAAAAAAAAAAAAAAAATGCAGCAAGTTTAAGAAAATGATAGCAATCAGACAAAACTATGAAAAATTTAGGCACAAACAATTTGAGTAACCAAAGGGGATTTGGAACTAGGAAAGAGATTGATGAAAGAAAGAAGACAACAAGCGGAGAGAGATTGACAGCAACATCAAGAGAACCCCACTCCACACCTCATAAGTCATAACAGATATTGGAATACACTAGCTATCATATATACTAACTAACAATATGCGACAATCATATTCCATGCGCATAATGTTGATTTTTTATATTAAATATTAAATAATTGTATTAATCTGATTACAGTGTGGCTGCTAGCCTCTTTTCTTCTTATTAATGATTTCGCAAAATCTATTTAGGTCACCTTCATAACTATTTTGTAGATTATTAATGTGATAGATTGTGATTAGTGCAACATCATTTTTATAATAATTAATTATATTGAAAACTTTTATTATGTACAAGTACAACCTACCACATCAATTAATTATGTTTAACAGATTCCCCCCCACACCCACCACCCCAAAGAGCTAATATTTGATATTGTGTAGAATTTGATTTCTTTATTTAAAAAGAAATATATGATGTAACACTAATAAACCTTTTTTTTATGAATAAGAAATTATATTAAAAGGAAGAAGAAGAGGAAATAAACCTAGGTTGTCAACATCTTCTTAATATTTAGAGGTCGTTTGGTAATGTTATTCTAGTAACATTATTTGTATTTTTTGAAAATACGTGTAAGTGAAAAAATGTGAAAATACGTGTAATGTTGTTTAAATACTGAAAACTGTTACTCAAAATACCCTACCAAACGACTCCTTAATACTCGCTTTTCACATTTGCAAGGGTCACTTATTGCACAATTCACTCTTTTTTCCTAATTCAACCTTATCACTTCAAAAATATGGGGCCATAAGTTTTTGAGAGGCCTGCTCCATAGAATGTGCACACAAAATTTTCTACTATGAGTTTAGTGGTTTGTCCTATCTCTATCTCTCTTCCACAAACCAATACTCCCAATTTTTTTCAACCCTCTTAGTTTGCTTAATAATCTCCCAATTACTTAAAAGTTAAAAGAACAATAAAATTACAAATTCAAATTTAACTATTTGACTTTCACAACTCCAAGTATATATATTACCTTCAGAGTAATGTTAGGGATACAGAGTAATTTTTTTTTCAAACTTATTATTATTATTGTTGTTGTTGTTGTTGTTGTTGTTGTTGTTAATATGATCAGTTGTGATTACATTAATATCACTTTTTATCTAAATTCATCATTAACACTATTTTTATTATACATTAATCATAATAAGTTATTAATGTGATAGGTTGTGATTACATTAATGTCATTTGCTGTCTCCATTTAATATTTCTTACTTTCATGTTAAATCGCGTGCCACATCTAGGCTAATATATACGACCAATCCACTTATCAATAACCCAAACCGACCAACAAAAGTCAGAAACCACTCCTCTGTTCCCATTTCCTTTCCAATGACCAATTCATCCTCCCCTCCTTTATGTGAAAGAATCGAGCAAAAACACACAGTACAAAGATCCTTCGAAACCATTATCACCTTACTCCTTCTTTCACTCCTTGTTTAATTATCGTCTCCTCTCTTTCAAAGACCATGGTTTCACTTGGCTCCTTGCCTTCTTATGCGAGTTGTATTTCACTCTCCATTGGGTTCTTAATGTCATCACCAAATGGACTCCTGTGGACTAAAAACATACCCCGATCGCCTTTTGCAATGGTATGTCTAATTTCACATCTTTTTTTCTTCTTCTTCTTCTTCTTTTTCTTTTTGTGTGATTCACCACATTACCCATCCTTTTTTATGACTCCCCAATAATTTTCAATTTTACGTAGCTTTTATATACCAAAATGAAAAAAAAAATAATAAATAAAATAACGTATGCAACATGTTTAATGTTCATAACATCAAGTAGAGAATTTTATGAATACGGTACCAGAGCTTCTTCCTCCGGTGGACATGTTTGTGACAACAGCAGACCCGGTGCTAGAACCAACTATCATCACAGTGAACACCGTGCTCTCTTTGTTGGCAGTTGATTTTCCAGCTAACAAACTTGCTTGCTATGTATCTGATGATGGGTGTTCCCCTCTCACACTCTACTCTCTCATTGAAGCCTCTAAATTTGCTAATCTTTGGGTACTATTTTGTAAGAAATACAATATTCAAGTTAGAGCTCCCTTCAGATACTTATGTTCCTGTGACTCCATATTGCCCGGTGACCATTCTCCAGGATTCCAAATGGAATGGAAAAAGATGAAGGTAATTGAGCCAGATTATGCTTGGAAATAGTACCACTTCTTAAAAAAAAAAAAAAAAAAAAAAAAAAGACTGAAACTTAAATTTTGAATGTAGAGATAAGAGAAGGGTACGTAGGGAAGAAATTGGCCCAGAACTTGAATATTACTGTAGAACTATTAAGATTATAACACATATTTAGTTTTGGTCATATGTCATTATTGCAACAAATCCAGCTCACTAACTAAGTCCAAAAAATTATTGTTGAAAAAGAATCCCTCTATTTCAAATGTTAAACAATAATTCATTTATTATATGGTCTATTTTTTTTTTTTGTTGAGAATTATGTGGTCTAAATTAGATGTAGAGATTTCACTTAATTTTAAATTTTAAATTAAATTAAAATTTTAAATTTCAAATTAAATTAAAATATAAAACCGGAACTACCGAATGAAATGTTATATGCCTGAACATACTAAAAGTTTGCCTCTATTCTCTTCTTAGGATGAGTATCACAAGCTAGAAGGAAAATTTGAATATGTTGCTCAAAACTCCGTACCATATGATAATTCTTCGGAGTATGTGCCATTCAAGAACATCGAGTGTAGGAACCATCCAACTATAATCAAGGTAGACCATTTTATTTAGTTTCAATTAAATGCTTAGTTTTTTTCAATGAAAACTTAATGCTTATACTCATCTGAATTGCAGAACAGGGACCATTTAATTGTCCTTTGGGTGGAGTGAAATATCAATAACTATGAAGCTCTATCAGTTTTAAATATTTTTTAAATGAATGGATAATTCCATTTCATAAGAAGAATCATTATAAAAGTTCTATTATTATGTTTTAAAGCGTTGCCTTGCAATTTTTTTTTATAAAAGTAAAATAAAAAATAAAAAGCCTGGCCTTGCAATTCTTCTAAAAAAAATCGTGGCCTTGCATTAAGTCAATAACTATCTATTCTGCCCTATCAATGACTCTTTTTTTTCTTTTCCCTTTTTTGCTAGCAAGCTGTACCAAAGTTCTATTTCATTTACAAATGTTGATTTGGAAGCATGCATGCATTTGATACTCACCCCCGTAAAGTTTTTTTTTTTTTTTTTTGGTTGAGAATACACCCCCATAGAGTTTTAAGAGAGTATTCAAAAGTTATTCAAAATGTTAGGACATTATTTTTAAATAAAGAAAATGACATTCTCTTTTAACTCTTTCTTTTTATTTTTAATATTGGCCGGATAGGAGGTTTGAGATTGTGGAAGAGGTCAAAAAATGCTACAGCTTAAAAAAATAAAAAATAAAAAGTTATTAAAGTTTTGAAATTTACAGAGTCAATTAATCTTCATGCAAAATCGGACCAATGTATATCCTCATGTAAAACCCATTATCCTTGCCCAATTAATCATGGGATTTTTTTTTTTTTTTTTTTTGACAAGATTAATCATGGGATTTAAACTAGAGCTATGTACTATAGTATAAACTCCATAATCCAGAATTTCACATTTATGTCATGGCAGGGCTGAGTTTTTATTTTTAAAATTAATCTTTATATAATATGAAAAGGAAAAAATTGAGAGGAATTTCAGTTAATTATCCAAATTAAACTCTAATTTTTTTTTTAATTTTTTTAAAAGAAGATTGTCTCTTTATTCTAATTGTATTCCAATTTTATGCTAAAGTTCGTTTTAATTGTCTTATTGTATAATACCGATTGTCTTCAAATTTTAAATACACTATTACAATTATATGCAAAGCGTCCTTCCAATTATACTTTAATAAGGGTTGGATTTTATCTCACTTAATTTCTCACAAGTAAACCTTAAGATTTGATTTTATTTACATTAATATATGTATTTTTTAGGACAAAATATGTTTATTTTATTAAAAGTACTAAGCCAGGAAACTGTGTATGAAAGTTTAAAATATGATTTTATCTCAAAAAATAATTTTCTTTTTCTTTTAATTTATACCCTTTTTTTTAGAATATTTTATTTTATACCTGTATGTATTAATTTTGATAATTATAGTAGACATTAATAAGTATTTATTATGATTGTATTTGTATATGAAATATTAAATGTGATTTTCAATAATTATGATAGCCATTAATAGGTATTTATTATTACTTTATTTTCTTATGTAACTATTAAATTTATAATTATGGTAGCTATTAATAGGTTTTTTAACGGTTGTGTTTGATTATGGAAATATTTAATCTAGTATTTAAAGAAATAAAATGATATTTAAAGATTCTAATTGAGTGTTTAAATATAGAATAAAATTTAAATTCAACAAAAAAATATAGCTTAAAACGTAAATTGCACCCTCTAAAGTTTAACTAATATTTATTTTAGTCCTTTAACTTTACTTTCATTCAATTGAGTTCTCTAAATTTTAAGTTTATCCAATTCAAGTCTTCCATCCAATTTCGTTAAAAATTTTCCATTATATTTTTTTTTCTCACATGAAAAAAATCTATAAAATTAATAAAAATATTTTATAGATATATTTTGTGATAATATTTTTTCAAAAAATTTTTTTTTCTCACATGAAAAAAATCTATAAAATTAATAAAAATATTTTATAGATATATTTTGTGATAATATTTTTTCAAAATTTTTTTTTCATTAGTTAGTTCCTTACTTAACATCAATTTTTTTAATGGAATTGGATAAAAAGCCTAAATTGAATAAATTTAAAATTTAGAAAACTCAAATGAACGAAAGTAAAGTTAGAAGACTAGAATGAATTTCATTTGGTGTAATTTGCATTTTAGACAAAAATATAATTTACAATATTGATGTGTAAAATTGTGAGGCCTCTATAGCAAAATATTGTGAGTTTAACCAAAAGTAAAACATCTTCAGTTTTATATATATTATAAATTTTGTGCCAATTATGCTTCATCGTAAACTTGCAACTAAACTTAAAACATATAAAAAGACTCAATTCAAATTTATTATGCTTTGTGTAATAATATTATAATGAAAATGCTAGAGTTGTAAATTGAGTAGTTATTGGTAAGTAAAAAAGTAATGTAAATAAATGTGTACTTCTATTACTTATTACTATAGCGCTCCATTTATTTCGATAGAAAACCTTGTCTAAAAATAGTTTTCTATGTTTTCCAATATTTAGTAATATCAGAAAAAATGAGTCAAAGAAAAACTATCATTAGTTAACGAAAAATGTATGGCTTATTTTTAGAAATTGTTTTCCATTAAATGTTTTTGAAAAACAACTTTATCTCAAAGCATGCTAAATAAGGGAAGTTAGAAGATTATTTTTCAACTCCCTTAAGATTATTACCAATCGTAGGAAAATGAGATAATTTTATGGAAAATACTTTTTGAAAATGGACTTATTTTATAGAAAACATTTTTGCCTAAACAAACAAAGTGTAAATAAAAATGTTTGCATGCGTGTGGATGCCCTTCTGTAAAATACTATAAATGTATACAATTTATTACTCATTAGGTAAAAATGTTATGTGGGTGGTATGCTTCCTATATATGTAATTCTATAAATGTATACATTTTATTACTTATTAAGTAAAAATGTTACGCCTTTGTGTTAGAACTACTTTTTCTCTCCCTTGTGTGTATGTGTGTGTGCTTGTTTCTAAAAAAAAAAAAAAAAAAAAATGGTAATTATCCCACATTGCTTAAGAGAGTGTGTTATGTGTTGTATAACTTGACACGTCCTTTCTTAAAAGTTATTATGGCTTCTATGTGAAGTTGTGGTGTGTCTTTGTGTTTGTGTTAAAACTCATTTCCCTCTCCCTTGTGTGTGTGGTTGTTTCTTAAAAAAAAATAATAATAAAAATAAGAGAAGTAAAAATGTTACATATGTGTGGTGTGTGCTGCATATGCAAGATATAAGCTTTTTGTTTTTTGTTTTTTGTTTTTTTGTTCTTCTTTTGAGAGAGATATGCAAGATGTGGGGGGAAAAGGGCCCAGTCCAACATAATGGGCCGAGAGCCCATATGAGAGATATTTTGCGACCGAGAAGAAGGAGATGGTAAGGCCAAGGCCCATTTGGAAGTGGGACCCTCAAAAGGAAGAATTATTATAATCCGAAGAGGATATCTCCTGTCCGAAGAGGTTGTAATCCTCTGACGCAAATATTATAAATCAATTAAGTGTGTAAAAGGCCAAAATGACCTTTCGAGGACTCCACCTGATCAAGATAAGCTCTGAGTATGCTGGGAAACAATAAGGATGGAGAAATATCTAAAGGGAAAGCTGCTACCACCGTATTTAATACTCTGCAGCAACTTTTCTGGCCGCATTTATGTAGAGAAGATCCCTGAACAGTGCATCCTAACCTACCGCCACTCACACAGAGCTAAAAGAAGATGCTTGACGTGACACGTACTCAAGTAAACTCATGGATAAGGAACAAGTGGACGATGAAGATGAAGAGAAGGGGGTTATATAAAGGAAGAAGGCTCCTAACGAAAAAGGGGGAGAAAAAAGAAAATAGAAGATGAGAGAACTGGACTGTAACCCTAAGATCTTTGTTCATCAGATAATCAATAATATAGCTTTTCGATATTCACTCTTTACGTGTAGTTCCATGCTAGCTTGTGCTTGAAAGTTGTGATTCGTTGTTGTTAATCCCATATCTAACCTAGCTCTTTCACCATACTCTACAAGTTTATTATTTTGGGCTTGGGCCACAAATATAAGCTACTATATGTAAACAGAGAAGTTTGTATATATAGAAATTCTTCCAAGAGTCATTTAGGCTAGGGGTGTAATCGGTTCGGTTCGAGAGTGGTGGAGCAATTTTTGCACCGAATCGAGAATTTCAGTTTTAACATATTCAACACCGAGACTAATTTGTAAGGGATGAACACTGGACCAACGATTGCAATCGGTTTCGGTTTAGCTCGGTCGGGTTTAAGTGTTTAGGATGTGAGAAAAAAAAAGCAAGAAAAGAAGAAGAAGAAGATGGGTGGTTTGGGATAAAAATAGAAGACAAACTCATAGCAAAAATTCCAAAGCTGATAGGGTCGTTTTGCAGAACTACAAAGACCCAAATATACAAAAAGAAAAAAAAATCAATAAATGATTAAAAACTAAAACTTGGGAAATAGTTGTGGGGTTGTGATGGAAATTTTTTGACTTACTAGTATTGGTGAAAAGCGTGTTTTCTCATCTTCATGCCCTTGGGGTCCTAAAAATTAAAATATATATATATATATATATATATATATATATATATATTATATATATATATATATATATATATATATATATCATTATCAGTTACCAGCTATAAGAACAAAGCAATTCTTCTTAATGTTTTTGGGATATTGAGACTTATAGGGCCTTGGACTCTAACCATGACAGCAAAATTGTGAGCGAATTTGACTTTCGGCAAAGCCATGTGTTGGGTTGGATTAGCTTTTTTTGAAACTTAGGATTTGGACTTCAGAGAGAAGAAATGAAAAGAATGAGGGTGAGGGTGAGGGCGTGAGGCACTGAGGCTATTGAAGTGAAATGTAGAGAGTAGGATTTTTTTTTTTTTAATAAATGTTTTAAGTTGATGTATAAAACGACATAATTTTGTGTTATAAGGGGAGAAAAAATTAATTTTTTTTAGCAAGGTTTAAACCTGGGTCAAGTATAGTCACACGCGTGTCTTACCACTAAACTAGTGGTACTCACCTTGAAATATTTTGTACATAGTTATATTTAATACATATTGGTCGGTTTTGGCTCGGTTCAGACTTTTATTTTCTGAACCTGAAACCAAACCACACCAAAACCGAATCGAAATTTTGGACATAGTTCGGTTGGTTTTGGCTAGTTTTTTCGGTTTCTCGGTTTTTTGCACACCCCTAATTTAGGCTTTTACCTTTTGCAAGTTATATTGGAGAATAAGGGTGGTCATTCAAATATCTAGAGAGAAGCGATCAAATTTTCCAAATCATTACAAAGCTGGTGCCATGAATGTCTTGGTAAGAAATTCCTTGCCAAATGAGCATTTAACTTGCTATAATGGGAATCAATCCAATTCAGTACACTACAAACGAGATCAACATAGCTAGTCATTTTCTTATAATAATAAAATAAAATAAAATAAACATAGCTATTCATTTAGTTAATAAAATATCTTATAAAAAAAAAGTTAATAAAATATAACCTAATATAGGTACCATAAAAATTTCCCCTTCAAAAATTTTATTATATTCTTTTGTAAATGATGGTATATCAATTTGTATTGGTACTCCCTATTGTGAAAATCATTGACAACCTATTTTTATATGAACGTAGACAAGAGTATTTGGGCTAATGAAAAATGCACCTTATATGTTAAACATGGACTGCGACAAGTTTGCCAATAATCCACAAATTGTTCTCCATGCAATGTGTATAATGCTTGGTTTTGAACATGAAAGTGACTGCGTTTGTTTAGTGCCCCCAAATCTTCTATGATGTTCCAAAAGATGACCCATTTGGGAGCCAAATGCTTGCTTCATTAGAAGTGCATGAAGAAACAAATAAATAAATTGCAAATTTAATTATAGAAAAATTGCAAATGAAATAACTTAGTTTATGTTTTGCTATCAAGTATCAACCTCTTGGTTTGCATTAATAGATGCAGACAATCGGGCATGGAATGGGTGGGATCCAAGGACCTTGCTACGCAAGAATTGGTTGTTTTCATAGACGCAAAATTATCTATGGTTTATCCCTCAATAATGCAGATTCTAAAGGTACAAATCGTTTTTCAAATATATATGAGTAATGTTAATGTTATAAAATTTATTACAATTTGTTATGAAATAACATTTTCGTATATATTGATAGACAAAGTTTAGTTACAAACTTAGTTAGTTGTAGTCTAAACCAACAATAGGGACGCATTATCTTTCTATTGTTGGCTACAACAAAATGTATTTTTAGCGAAGAAAATTTTCGTCACTAAAAGTCCATTATTTCGTCGCCTAGTACCTTTAGTGGCGAAATTCATTTTGTCGCTGTAGCCCTGTCACTAAAAGTATTAGCGAAGAAAACTTTCAACAAATTTCATTGCTAAAGATCCGAGTTGTTTTAAAATAAAAACACTTTTAACAACGAAATTATTTCATCACTAAATGTTTTCCTCGATAAAAATACTATTCAGTGATGAAACTATTTCGTCACTACATGTACCTTAATTTATTAGATAATTTTTAGCGACGAAATATTTTCGTCGCTAAAACTATTTTTACGAATATTCAGGTACTTTTAGCGACGAATATTTTCATTGCTAAAACTATTGTCTGAAAAATTCAACGATATTTAGCGACAAAAATTTTCAACGCTAAAGTGTTTTTTATAAATTCAGTTACATTTATCGATGAAAAATTTTGTCACTAAATGTAGCTAAATGTGATGGACAAATTCGTCACTAAAGCTACTTATCTGTTTTCATTTTTTTCTTGTATGTAACCTGTCATTACATTATTAAGTCCTTACACTTGAATAACACACTTATGTCAACTACACATTTATAAGAAAATGATCCATACATTCCAAATATAAAAATAAAACAAGTATTCTATTCAACCCATCCATACAAATTGTTTCCAACACATACAATAATACAATATGTTTTATAGCATAAAATAACATAAAATACTAAGGGGTAAAAGAAGAAGTCCTCAAATGTCTTCAAGTAGTACCAAAAGAAAATGCCCTAAAAGCCACCTATAAGAAATCTACACAAATGTAAAAACAAACTACATTAAAATCGTAAAGTAAAACTATTAACTTTGTTATAAGAAACATCTCTATTATTTGTGTGTGTGTGTGTGTGTGTGTGTGTGTGTGTGTGTGTGTTTGTGTTCATCCAAGACACAAACTTCAAACCCAATTTGGTTGTCAACCTCACATTGCATAATTCAATTACCACATATTTGCTAGAACTAAATCATTTACTCTATAATTCAATCATAGTAAACAACAAAAACCCAATTTGGGCATTAATGCATAGAACCATAGACTACAAAGACAAATCAAATATAGTCTCAATTATCAGATCTAGCACAATTCAAGAATTTAAACTAAATTCCCACATAAACATCAATACAAAGCAAAAGTCAAGCTTTATCACAATGACCCATCAAATCTAAGTCAATCAAAATGACACAAAAGCAACAAATTTCAAAATTTAAAATAGAATTGCCACAAACAAACAAACAAACAAACAAAAAGTGATCCAAAGGACCATAACACAACCAAAGCATTTTAATATGCTACTGCAAATGATTAAATCAAACCATTATTAAAATTAGCTAAGTAAAACACATGTTGTGGAAAATGCAAGAATTTACAAGCCAACCCACTCAACAAAGGTTTCAAGTAAATTCCATAAAATTCCAACATACTCGTCATACTTTCAGATTCACTACATAAAAAGTCAGCCCTTTTGTAAAAATCGTTTGGTCCATGAAAAGTTATCTAATTAACTTGAAATTAAATACGGATAAGCTCTTATATGTTTAGTATGTACCATAAAAAGTTCAGCAAAAAAGAATTTTTCTATAATTTATTAAAAATCATGTATTGCAGCTGACTCAAATTTCCCCTTGACAAATTTAGGTTCTCAAAAGAAAATTGCTATAGTTTTAAAACTAGCCCAAATGCTTTGAGACTTTATTCATATTAAAACTAAATGTTAAAGAATATAAATAAAAAAAAAATGGAATGAAGCCCTTTATCTCATATAAACAAATACCACAACAACAAATCAAGAAACCAAAACTCATAAATCTTAGAGACAAATAATCAAGAAAAATTACCTTGGAATCATGTTGGGAGAAGGCAAAAGTTTTGCAGGGCAGGTTGATAGCCGAATTTCCCATTGCAAGAAACCAAAAGGCCAAGAGAAAGAAGAGACACTACAAGGCACTTAAACTTTCATGGTTAACATTTCATTACCCATTTGTTTTAAAACAAGATTATAGCACCCAAACCATCAAAATATCACATACTCACCTCTAGAGCAAAATAATTTAAACAAAATTTCATATTTCACAAACTTTATATACATACATACATACATACATACATACATATATATATATATATCACATAGTCCAACTTCAAATTAAATAATCAACAACAAACAATTAAACCCAACTTCATAACTCATTGAGGTAATATATCAAAAACTTTATGTGCAAAAAGCAAAACCTCAAAGCACTTAAACTTTCATGGTTAACACTTCATTATCCATTTGTTTTAAAATAGATTCATAGCACCCAAACCATCAAATTATGATATACTCACCTCTCCACACCACCAAGACCTCCAAATGCTTCAAGTATTGAAAAAAAAAAAGTAATTAACAAATATAACTCAATCAAAAACTAAGGCCCTAAAGCCTAACTTTACAATCCTAAGATGAATACCCCTACCCAAACGGGAACCAAGCAAGCATACAAGAAACTTATAGGGTTTAACACAACCAAAACCTTTTATTTCCCTACCACAAACAATGTGCATTTATCAACTTAATACAAAGCATGTCATTATCAAACCATGATAAAATTAGTCAAAGTAAAACACTTGTCAAAGAAAGTACATATGAACTTACAAGATAGACCACACAACAAAAGCTTGTAGTAAATTCCTTATAGTCTCAACATTCTAATCATACTTTCTGATTAAATTTGCAACAGGTTAGCTCATTTTTAAAATATTTTTGGTCCACTTAGTTTTATCCAAAAAAGCTTGAAATTAAATAGGGAGAAGCCCTTATATGTCTAGTATGTACCATAAAATATTCAGTTCAAAATAATTTTTCGATAATTTATTAAAAATCATATAGTGCATCTGACTCAAATCTGTATAAAGTCACAAAAGAAAAATACTATAATTTTAACCCTATGCCAAAAGCTTTGAGACTTAATTAAACCTTAAAGCTACATGTGTTAGTACATATAAACAACTAGGATTACAACCCATAACCTCATATAACAATCATCACAACACAAGTCAAGAAATTCAATCTCATAACTCATATAGACAATTTATCAAACACTTGATAAGCAAAAGACACATGCTCATATTACTTGCACAAATTTATAGTTAACACCACAATCACAACCACAACCACATATGTCAAAGACATTTCAAAATGAAAGGAAACCTTTTTTCTAAAATTAACCCAATCTCCCATATAAATCAAAAACTCAAATGATTTCTCAAGAAACCCAACTCACATGGTTGTCAAGTAACAAAATCCATTTCATAACTTATATAGGCAATTTGTCAAACACTTGGTAAGCAAAAGACATATGCTCATATTACCTACACAAATTTCTAGTTAACACCACAATCACAACAACATATGCCAAAGACATTTCAAAATGCAAGGAAACCTTTTTTTCTAAAATTAATCTACTCTCTCATATAAATCAAAATCCCAAATGATTTCTCAAGAAACCCAATTCACATGGTTGCCAAACAACAAAATCCATTTCATAACTCATATAGGCAATTTGTCAAACACTTGGTAAGCAAAAGACACATGCTGATATTACTTGCACAAATTTATATTTAACACCACAATCACAACCACATATGCCAAAGACATTTCAAAATGTAAGGAAACCCTTTTTCTAAAATTAACCCAATCTTCCATATAAGTCAAAACCCAAATGATTTCTTAAGAAACCCAACTCACATAGTTGCCAAACAACAAAATCCATTTCACTCCATTAAATTAAAAACCTCCAATAAGATTTTAAATGTACCAACAAACACAACAAACTACTTATAAAACAAAACCCACAACAAAAAGAGTAATCCTAACAATATAGGATAAAAACCCAAAGATATTAGAAGGTGGGTCATGCAGATTTTGGCTTAAATTCATGTTAGGAGAAGTCAAACCATGAATAAGAGTTTGATGACTAAAAATCTAGTAGAAGCTAACCAAGAGACCAAGAGGGAGGAGAGACTTGGTAGAGAGAGAGATAAAGGGATGTGTGTATTTGTGTTTGTATTTGAGTTTGTGCTTGTGTTAGGGAGTGAGTGATAATGAGAGAGGGAGGGCTGAAAAATTTTTAAGTGAGTGGGTGGGAGAAATGAAATTTTATGTGGGAAAAGAAAATTTTTTTGTTGAAATTTAACCCATTTAAGCTATACCCTTTAGCGACGAATATAATTTCGTCACTATAACAAACTTTTAGTTGGATTTTGTTACAATTTTTAGCCGGATTTTGTTACGATTTTGGCAATGAAATTCAGATTTCTTCATTATAGCATAATTTTAGTGACGAATTATGATTTCGTTGCCAAAATTATGAAATGAAAAACCTATTTTGTGTGAATATTTTTAGCAACAATAGTTTTTCATCGCTAATACTCCCTTTTAGTGAAGAAATGATTTTCGTTGCTAATACTATTCATAGCAACACCTACAGTGACAAAATCTTTCGTCACTAAAAATTTCAACTTTTAAATATTTCGTCGCTATAGATTAATTAAGTTCCCGCCACAATTTTCCCCGTTGGCGCTCATATTTTAAATCATCAATAGTGACGAAAATTACTTTTCGTCGCTAAATGTTATAATTTTTTTATTATTAGCGACGAAATCCATATTTCCTTGCTAAATCTATAGTTTTAGTGACGAAAAATATTTCCTCACTAATTTTCGCTGCTAAATGCTATGACCCTTGTAACTCAACTCACACCCAAATTTGAAATGTCAAGGGTTAAAATTTTCTTCCTCATTACTGTAACTATCAAATTATCAAAAGACAAAATGTGATGTAGTAGATCCCTTAGGATACATTCTTTTGGTGTGCTTAATGCTTCAACGGACTTGAAGAACATATTATTAACTAAATTCAATTTACCCTATTATAGGTCCTTCAGATTTTTTGGTATTATGAACAAGAAGTGAAATAGTTTTTGGTCAAAGTTTAGGATACTATACCATTTTCTTTTTATATATATGTATGTGTGTATATCTATATATATATATATATATAAACGTGGTACACTAACCAAATACATGCCATGCATACAAAATTTAAGAGGCTAGAAGTAAATGCTAACCAAATTGTAACATACTTTGTAGACTTCAAACTATATCTTGTTGCAATTGCTATTTAAATTAAAGGTAAACTCTATATTCGATATGTAAATGTGTCTTCATTATTTTCCCTATTGATAAATGAATGAAGGATTTTATATATTGAGCTAATAATATTATGAAATGATATATACACACAATATATTTGAATTTTTCTAGGAACATTGTCAGAAAAGGCATTAGAAGAACAATTTGGAAATTCCATAGAGTTCATAAAATCAGCCTTTCAAATTCTATATGGGTTGGATGGAAAGCCAAATCATCCTCACGATATTCCAAGTCCCATTGAGGTGGCATACCAAGTTGCTAATTATGGCTATGAACGTGATACAGCATGGGGTAATAAGGTCAGAGAAACTATATTTTCTTATTTTTCCCACCATTAGAGAGAGAGCTATAAAATTTTTATATGATCTAGAGTTTCTGATCTTAGTAAATTTAGTGAAAAATAGAGAGAAAAGAGAGAAAATCAATTGAGAGATTTAGGTCTTTCAGTAGAATGAGCTGCATATAAATAATACACAATGAAAATCCTTTATCGCATGCAGAGTATTTCACCTTTAGTTGCACCAATTATAAAATTTCAATTATTTGAAAAAATAGAGGAACATATGACCAACTGCAATTGATAAAGCATAAAACATAATAATTAAATTGGGGTAAATGAGTTTTATTTACAAACATGAGTTATTGTCCGTGGCACTCTATCCATATAAATATTGTTTTGAAGTGATGCTCAATTTTTTTTTTTTTTTTTGAATGGTAAATGTTTGCCAATTTTAAATTTGTATATTGGTTTTTTTTCAACAATATTATAGGCGCACTCAATTTTCAAAATTTGTTTACTTGTTCAACTATGAGTGATTTATCAAAATTAGTAGGTCCATATAAATAAGAGTGGGAAAATAATGTTCATTACTCATAATTACACACATCAATATATTATAAAATTGGATACATATAGGATTGAATGTCTCCCTAGAGATTTTTTTTTTCGTCCTTTGATTTTTTGCAAAATTATTGGGGTTTGTGCACCATACCAAACAAGAGTTGATTTAGGGAAATCTTTCCCAAGCTTGGTTGGTTGGAGATATGGATCAGCAACAGAAGATGTCCTCATAAGAATGAAGATCTATGCAAGGGGCTGGAAGTCTGTTTTCTGTATGCCAAACCCACCAGGCTTCCTAGGATGCTCTTCCCTAGGTGCGCCAGTTTCAATGATTCAAAGGAAGAGATGGGCCATAGGCCTCCTTGAGATCCTATTTAGCAAAGATTGTCCCATCTTTGCCACCATCACTGCCAAGCTCCAACTCAGGCAATACTTGGTGTATATATTTATCCTCACATAGGGACTCATGCATTCCTAATATGTGCTATTTTGCACTACCCGCCTATTGCCTCCTCACCAACTCACACTTCTTGCCCAAGGTATATAAGCATTACTATATTGGAAAATATTTGGCTCGAAACATGTTTGGAAATATCTTACTCCAACTCCATGATTTGATAATTAAAGAGACCATATATATGTAGTTTTAGTTACATGACCTTTTAATAGATCATATATTATAATGAATTATAACATGAGTATATATAGTAGGTTAAATCCTAGACTAACCATACATTAACTATGGTTAGTACATTTGTAGTACAAGTAGGAAACTTGACTTGTACACAAGATCAAACTTAGGACTTTACTAATGGGCTAATATATATCTCTAACACAAATGAATCATATAACTTTTTTAAATAATATACATGAATGTTATTATAAATCGTCACGTAATGAATTGGAAAATATAGCTTCAAAAAAGTTTAGAGTTGAATTTTGTTCTATCATATATTTACATCATATTGTGGGCCAAAAGTCTCTCTTTCTTTCTTTTTTTTTTTTTTTTTGTAAGCCATTTTATTCATTTTAAAAAATACATAAAATAAAATTATGCATGCAGGTACAAGAACCGGCTTCATATTTGTTTGTTGCTCTATTTGTCATTTGCAACTTGTATAATATATTTGTTTTTCTTCAATTGGGTCTATCAATTTGTGCATGGTGGAACCATTTGAGAATTAACAAAATAACTTCAGCATGTGCACAGTTATTTGGAGTGTTAAGTGCGATACTCAAGCTCTTGGGATTATCTGAGACTGTCTTTGAAGTCACAAAGAAAGACCAATTCGCATCAAGTGATAGTGACAATGTTGACACTGGCACTTTCACCTTCGATGAGTCCCCAATTTTCATGCCAGGCTCAACTCCTTTGATGGTGCAATTGAGTGCATTGGATATGGGCTTGCTAGGGTTGCAATCACCAGCTTAAGGTGTGGATGGATCAGGCCTTGGGGAGGTCATGTGTAGTGTGTTTGTGGTGTTATGCTTTTGGCCATTTGTGAAAGGCCTCTTTAGGAAAGGAAAATATGGGATTCCTTCATCCATCATATGCAACTCAACTGCTTTAGCATTGCTTTTTGTACTATTTTCAAGAAGGGCATCAATGGGTTGAAGATTTTGTTGAGTCCAAACACAACAAAAATTACTGCATCCTCACAACTTTCCTGAATTTTTGTGAACTTTTTATTGTGTTCTTAACTATATTGGGTTTTTTTTTTTTTTTTTTTTCACATGGATAATAAATGCTAATTTAAATTTATTTCATAAAAATTTTTATGATTAAGCCACTTAGGTCTATTTTCCAAAGTAGTAATTTTTATGGAGGATCCCCAATGAGATTACCCACATTGGAGATTGGTTCCCTTCTTGTACTTAAATTTGCCAAGGAGCCAAGTTCAAAGGCTAACCCCCTTTTCTTTTATTATGATTGTTCAAGCGCTAACTCTATTTTTCTTGTTCTAATTCATTTTCGTCATACTCACATTATCGTATTCTCCTTTTGCAAAATTTTAAACATTTACTTTGGTTAGTAGCAAGTACTTTAGTTAGAATATTTTTGCTATCCTACTGTGTTATGTTTTTCTTGCCATAATTTTTTTGTGACAGTATTTCTTGCTGTGAGCACGTGACAAAGATCCCTACCAGGGTCCAAGCTTGCAACAAGCTGGATTAAGGTGAGTTTCAATTGAGCCAGTTCGACTCTCCTACCCCAGAATTATTGGCCATAGTACGGTAGGAGTAGTCCAGTCCAGGATTCAAAAAATGCCCACCATAGACACTAAGATCATAACAGTTAAGAAGAGAGGTAGGGATTCAATTCCGAATGACAATGTTAGTCTCCTCTCTGTTTATTTTAATCTCTTTAATTTCTGTTTTATTTTAATCTCTTTAATTTCCTAATTTTGTATGCTTTTTGAATGTTTTGATCAGTTAATTTTATACTTTATTGTATTCTTTAATTTATATATGTTCAGTGGCTTGTTAAACACTACACGTGAATAGTTCTATAAATCATTACAAATGAGTTGAAGAAGATTCCTTTAAACGGGTTTGTAAGAAAAATTTGTTCTTTTTTTATAAATCAAAATTAGTTATAATGATAGTTTTTTCATTTTTATTTTCATGGTTTATTTTTGTGGTTTTTGATTTCCAAAATAGCTTGGATTAAACTATTCCCATTTTTTTTTGGACAATAAACTATTCCCATTACAATTCTATGCATACTCTTTATTGATAAATCAACAAATCAAAATC